>NC_083540.1:0-15000 GCF_018135715.1 Danaus plexippus | reverse complement strand
TATATTTATTTGTGCTAAAAGTTTGTAAACTTTTATTCGGACTGGTGTTTGCTGCCACTGCGTTTGCCTTTACATCCTCAGCAATACGCGATTGCCGAGCGGGCTATTTCGTCCCACCTTTTCCTGATTGGGCAGTCACTGCTGAAAGCGTTGTGGGTTGTTACGCCCAGTTTCGCTCTCAGACAGTTCCTGCACTCAGGTTGGGCTCCCGTAGCCCACTCTGGGCATTTTGCTCGTAGATGAGGGCCACCGCAGTGGCTGCATACATCAGCTTGCTCTTTACAGAATCGCTTTGAGTGCCCGTAGCCGAGGCACCTCGAGCATTGGACCAGTGGAGTCTGGTCCTCTGCCCTGACTCTCTGGAGGTCTATGTGAACTGCTCCGAGGGTTGTGACCCTACTCCAGAGAGCCGGCGAGGTGCTGACGACCACGTGCACTGTCAGCGGATTCCTAGTTTTCTTTCTGTACTTTATTTCGATTCTGTCTTCTTCCCCCTTTAGGTCCCGGAAGAGGTCCCGATTCTGGTTTCGGAGGGCCTTGGCGATGTCTTCGTCTGTGTTTATCGCCAGGACTCCTCTAAGAATCACGAGCGGATCCCTATTCCTGACCTCCTCTACTGTGAGCCCTACCCCTTCCCTCTGAAGTCTCTGTTTCACCTTTTCTCTCTCTTCAGGGGTGCCGAAACCCATGACCACTTTTTGGTCTTTTGCCTTTCTTACCCGTTCGACTCTTACCCAACCCTCCTTAGCATCTACAGTGCTCCTTATTTTGTTGAGGACATCCTCTCCCGTGTCCTTTAGGTCTTTGGACGTTACCACCACTGAGTGGAGAGCCTTCTGAGTTATTCGGGGCTGAGGGGCCGCCGCAGTAGCCCCCGCGTAGCTTGCGGCGGTCACCACTTCCTCCCGGTAGCCCTTCAGTTGTTCTTTGAGGGCCCTTATGTTCTCATTGTTCTCCCTCAGCAGTCGCGAATTTTCTTCTAGTCTTTTATCCTCTGTTGCTGTATCTATTAATTTTGCCTTAGTGGTGGGTTTCTCGACTCCTGTCTTCTTTAGGCCTTTTATGGCCTCCATGTGCTCCTTCATCAGAAGACTATGATCTTCGAGCCTCTTGATCCACGCTGATTGTTGGGCTGGGTTTGCTTGGGGAGTCGAGGTGGCGTCAGTTGGGGCGACTGGAGCGGTTTTCTTTGCTCTCAGCTCATCCAGCTCATCCTGCTTTATGAGGTTCTCCTCTTCTCCTTCCCTCACAAGCTCATAGAGCTTCTGAATGGCTTGGAGGATACCCTCTTTAAGCTCAGTCTTCAGGTTCCTGGATAAGCCGATTAGCTTAGTCGCCGACATCTTGGCAGACCTAGCTTCTTGTGCCCTGTTCACGCTCTTCTCGCCCGGCGATAAGTCCTTCGGAGGTGGCTCCGGTTTTCCTACCGCCGACGTCGAAGCAGCCGCTGTCTTAGGGCTAATCAAGGTCCTGCTTAGACCCGGGAGGGCCCTGCCTATCTCCCATTCGTCGATACTTTTGCGGACCGTTGATTTTGCAGGCTTTGTTGTGGGTTCGGCACTCGTACTCTTTTTCGGCGGTGTACGTGAGGTGAACATGTTGGAGGTGGTGTCAATGTATAAAATATTTGTAGAAGTTTTATATAATTTAACTTAAAACTAATTATAACCTAACTATAACCTAATAAAAACAATGTACCAGGTCCCCTGGTTTGTTCAATGGGACGCAGCCCACAAATCTTAATACTAAATTTCCAAAAAATTTTTGGAGTCCTAGAATCGAGGATCCGGCCGTCGATGGCCTCTCGTGACTCGCCCTCTCCTCCTCTTTAAAAAGAGCCCAAACTCGGATGGGCTGGGTCAAAAGGATTCAAAGTTATAAAAGTGGGAATTTTTTGGGAAAGGAAGGGAATTGTGTCGGGCCCAATCGTTGGAGCGAAAGATGCTCTTTCAAATGAACCCAAACACGGGGGTGTTTGGGCAAGGGATACAGGAGTTAGGTTGAGGGGGGTGAGGTAAAAATTTTTTGGGGGGGGAAAGGAAAACTGTTGGGCCCAATCGCTAGAGCTCGTCGCGCCCTTTGCGATGAACCCAAACACGGGGGTGCTGGGATTAAGGGTTAAGGAGTTAGGATGAGGGGGGGTGAGGTAAATTTTTGCGGGGGAGGAGGGGGAGGGGGGGGGGGAAGGTTTCGTGGGGAGGCTATTGGTGAAGTAAAAATTTTTTGTGATTGGGAGGGTGGATGAGGGGGTTGGTTAGTGGTTGGCGTCCTACTGTTTTTATTATATGTATATATATACTATTTTGAGTCTACTTTGTTATTGTAAAATTAAATTTTTATAATTTTTATATGTATAGAAATTTGTCTGTCCGTCTGTTGTCAATAATATGTAATGTCAAAATTATAATAATATAGTTAATTATAAATATTTAAATAAGTATATAAGTATATGCTGTATTTTTATCTATTTAATTTATATAAGATTTGGAATAATATTTAATATATATTTTAATTAATAAATATTTCTGTTACAGATTTGGACGCCCACGTGGTCTTAAGCGGAGTGAGTAACCCGCGAGGCCAAGTACCAGCCGCCGAACGCGACGACGGCGACAGCGGGGAAAGGGTTGGAGGACGAGTCGAGCTTGCCAGCAACTCCGGACTCCTACGGTAAAGGTGTGGCTCCTCTGTCGATTATTAATTTCTAAACAAGGAGAAACTTTGTTTCTCTATTTTATTTATACTAAAAAATTTTATTTATTATTTATTAAAGGCCTTTATCATTTATATTTTCTAATTTATAACGAATTTTTATTATTAATTTACTACAGTTTAATATTTTCGAGTTTAAAATTCTTTAAAAATATAATATAATTTTTGTTGTGGACAGTCACTGACGCCGCACCTTTACCCCGTACGTCACAGCGGTCCAGGCACTCTCCCACCGACTGGCTGTTTTGCTGAATATAAAAATTTTGAAGATAATGTCACTTATCTTATTATTAAAAATTTTTGTTGCTATGGAAAGTATTTTATTTATTCTAATTTAAGGGATTTGTTAATTAAATGTGTTTTACTATTAATTTCTTCTGTTAAAAAGATGTTTTAAGTAATTAATAAAATGTTACAAAAACAGTCGATGCGAAAGACCCTCGACTTGTTTACGAGTTTCGTCTTCAGAGTAAGTGAGCGACGGTTTGTGTCCCGATTTTTATGAAAACCTAAATATTTCCCTTGTTTATAAATATTTTTAAACGGGGTTTTCACCTACGGTTAGCCAAGTAAATTCCCTATATATTACAAATTTTTTCGAGGGACCTCACCGCTTTAGTTTTAAAGCTGTAGGCCTCCGAAGTCAAACGATGTATTCCCAAAAATGGAAAAAGTCGAATAACTCTGTCAAATTTTTAAAAATGTAAATTTTTTATTTTGTCAACTTTAATACTGTGGAGTCACCGACCCTTATGTGAAAACACTATACATCTAGGTATCCTAGTTTGTCTGTAATTTTGATTAATCACTTTTTGGTCAAAATTGGTTTTTAATTTATATTGTGGAAAATACTCTTTAGAAAATTCTGAAATTTTAGTCTAATCTAGGGAACACTACTGGCTATCAAAATAAATTTTTTAAACTATATGTCGCCGCTCTAGTTTTTGCGCCGCACGCGGTTTTGTCCAGAAAATGGTGTTTTGGTTACCTTTTTTGGTTTTTTCCGGCTTAAATAACTAATAACTACACAATTTAAAAATATGAAAAAATTACTAAAGCTACACTAGAGTCTCTACAATGTATTTGAAATGTTTTTAGAATTTTTCACTCACTTAAGGTCACTTATTTTATTGTTTGAAGTTTATTCACTTTGTTCGTCACTGAAAATTTTCTTATTTTCTTAATAACTTTTCTATTTATAGTCCGATTTTCAAAATTCTTTCACCAACGTGTTCCTGACACTTCCGCGCAACTTTTGGTATATCACTTTTGAAATTTGGAGCACTTTTTACCACTTTTTGGATTTTTCTCTCGACTTAGAATTGTCGGAGCGGTGCGGAGCGGTCTTTGAACGACTTGGGACGCGTGCGTGCGCTTCGGAGCGTGAAACGCGACTGGTTTAGGTTAGGTTTTAGGTTAGGTTAGGGTTAGGTTAGGTTAGTTAGGTTAGGTTAGGTTAGGTTAGGTTAGTTAGGTTAGGTTTTAGGTTAGGTTTAGGTTAGGTTAGGTTAGGTTAGGTTAGGTTAGGTTAGGTTAGGTTAGGTTTTTTTTTTTTTTTTTTTTTTTTATTTTTTTTTTAAGGCACCCGCCATCGCAGGGTGTTATTGCCCTCGGGTCTTTCTTGCATGGCAAGAATTTTAATATTTATTATTTACCACAGTACAGATTTTCTTAAACTACTTAAAATTAATTACATTTTTGTACTGTGGCCTTGCCGATGGCTCGGTCGCACAATATAAAACCATTCACATATAAATAACAATTCAATTCAATAAATAATTAAAACCATAAAATAATTAAAATTCAGAATAAAAATAAGATAAAATAAAATAATTACAATAAAATTTTAAAAACTGGATTAAAATTGACATTGGAATAAAATTAAAATGAATAAATAATTAAAATTGAAATATAAAATTGAATTATAATGATTTAAATGAAAATAAATAATTAATTTAAAATAAAATTGGAATTGAATAATTAAACAATAAATACAATTAAATGTTAAAACAATTACAAAATTGGAATTGAATATAGAATGGTTAAAAATTACATACTATGTGCAGCATCCTCCTGTCTACCTAGTTTTGTTTCTCTCATTTGCTGCTTTTACAACTTTGAGGCAGAACCGCTCCAGATGCGGCCTGGAGTGTTTATCCGCTATTATACTAGCGATTGATGTTTCATTTAAGCTTTTTCCTGTACTTAATTCCAGGTCGCATCTGTCACGGTCATGCCTCGGGCACTCGAATAGGAGGTGCTGCACCGTCTCTGCGACCTCTGGGTCGCACACACATGAGTCGCTATCTTTAAGCTTAAACTTATATAAATATGCCGCGAATCCTCCATGCCCCGTCAGCACTTGCGCCCACCCAGACGTCCTGTCGAGGCACCTCATGGTCCGATAAGCGCACCATGCATCGGGAAGAACATGCGGTGACCTCCGCTGTGGCTCCTTCGGTGTACCTGCTGTTCCAGCGCCGGACCGCGCCCTCTCTCAGTCGTCGTTTGACATATGAGATTGGACACCTGTCATAGGCCGGGGCGACCCTAGCCTTGGCCGCTAGCCTGGCCAATTCGTCGGCGCGCTCGTTGCCGGTATCCCGACGTGAGCCTTCACCCAAAAGAACCGGAGGGTTTTACCCCTCCCCTGCAACTCCCTAATATTCTTCCGAATATGGGTAGCGAGGGGATGGCGCGTGTCCGGGTTCCGGATCAAGTCCAGCGAAGAACGGGAGTCGCTTAGCACCGCCGCGCTGGCGAAGTTCCTCTCGACAACCAGGTCCGTAGCCCTGGCTATCGCGAGCAGCTCCGCCTGAAAGACGGTGCACATCGGCTCCAGCCTCAACCGTCTCGTCCGGACCTCGACCCCATCCCGCCAATAAGTGTACGCTGCCCGACCCCGTCATCAGACTTACTACCGTCAGTGTAAATCAGATGCTCGGGAAGGTGTAGCTGGGCTACATGTTCGGGAGCATACCTTCCAGACATACGTATCTACGTCCGGCTCACACTGGCAGGGTGAGGAGCCTCGGTAAAGGCCACACGCTCCTCCAGTTCGCGGGAGTCCAGCTCGTCGATCGGGCGTCCCCGTTTGCTCTCGAACAATCGGGCCGCCTCCCGGTTAGGTTAGGTTAGGTTAGGTTAGGTTAGGTTAGGTTAGGTTAGGTTAGGTTAGGTTAGGTTAGGTTAGGTTAGGTTAGGTTAGGTTAGGTTAGGTTAGGTTAGGTTAGGTTAGGTTAGGTTAGGTTAGGTTAGGTTAGGTTAGGTTAGGGGGTTAGGTTAGGTGGTTAGGTTAGGTTAGGTTAGGTTAGGTTAGGTTAGGTTAGTTAGGTTAGGTTAGGTTAGGTTAGGTTAGGTTAGGGTTAGGTTAGGTTAGGTTAGGTTAGGTTGGTTAGGTTAGGTTAGGTTAGGTTAGTTAGGTTAGGTTAGGTTAGGTTAGGTTAGGTTAGGTTAGGTAGTTTGGTTAGGTTAGGTTAGGTTAGGTTAGGTTAGGGGTTAGGTTAGGTTAGGTTAGGTTGGTTAGGTTAGGTTAGTTAGGTTTTAGGTTAGGTTAGGTTAGTTTGGTTAGGTTAGGTTAGGTTAGGTTAGGTTAGGTTAGGTTAGGTTAGGTTAGGTTAGGTTAGTTAGGTTAGGTTAGGTTAGTTAGGTTAGGTTAGGTTAGGTTAGGTTAGGTTAGGTTAGGTTAGGTTAGGTTAGGTTAGGTTAGGTTAGGTTAGGTTAGGTTGGTTAGGTTAGGTTAGGTATTTAGGTTAGGTTAGTAGGTAGGTTTAGGTTAGGTTAGGTTAGGTTAGGTTAGGTTAGGTTTAGGTTAGTTGGTTAGGTTAGGTTAGGTTAGGTTAGGTGTTGGTTAGGTTAGGTTAGTTAGGTTAGGTTAGGTTAGGTTAGGTTAGTTAGTTAGGTTAGGTTAGGTTTAGGTTAGTTGTTAGGTTAGGTTAGGTTAGTTTAGGTTAGGTTAGGTTAGTTTAGTTAGGTAGGTTAGGTTAGGTTAGGTAGGTTAGGTTTAGGTTAGGTTAGGTTGGTTAGTTAGGTTAGGTTAGGTTAGGTTAGGTTAGGTTTAGGTTAGTTAGGTTAGGTTAGGTTGGTTAGTTTAGGTTAGGTTAGTTAGGTTAGGTTAGTTAGTTAGGTTAGGTAGGTTAGGTTAGGTTAGGTTAGGTTAGGTTAGGTTAGGTTAGGTTAGGTTAGGTTAGGTTAGGTTAGGTTAGGTAGGTTAGGTTAGGTTAGGTTAGTTAGGTTAGTTAGTTAGGTTAGGTTAGGTTAGGTTAGGTTAGGTTAGGTTAGGTTAGGTTAGGTGTTAGTTAGTTAGGTTAGGTAGGTTAGGTTAGGTTAGGTTAGTTTAGGTAGGTTAGGTAGGTTAGGTTAGGTTAGGTAGGTTAGGTTAGGTTAGGTTAGGTTAGGTTAGGTTAGGTTAGGTTAGGTTTTAGGTTAGTTAGGTTAGGTTAGGTTAGGTTAGTTAGGTTAGGTTAGGTTAGGTTAGGTTAGGTTAGGTTAGGTTAGGTTAGGTTAGGTGGTTAGTTAGGTTAGGTTAGGTTAGGTTAGGTTAGGTTAGGGTTGCGAAGCGGAAACCTCCTCGAGCGCCTGGTTGTTACCGGTCCCTCACGGATTACGGTCCGGGGGAAGGGTAGCAGCCGGGCCTGGTGCAATCTGGGCAACGACGGAGAACGATGTTTGCATAGCAGGCGTCTTTCTTCGGCGGCTAATATCCGCAGGGGGGGATAGTCTCATGGTCCTGATGCGTGGGTTTCGTTCTTCGGAGCCTGCGCAATTGGATCGTGGACCCTAGGGGCGGCGCGGTCGTGTGGCCGTATGGCCTGGCCGGCGAGTGCGGGCCGGCCTTGTGGTCGTCAGACTCGGGCTGGCCGGCGCGACGTAGGTGGTGTGAGAGGGACCCGGATCTCCCGGTTGGAGCTAGGGTCCTTTCTCGAGGTCTGTGTGAAGGGGCTGGCGTGCCGTTCTCGGTGTGCTGGTCATCTTGCTCCCCTGTTCGCTGAAAAGGGGACACCGGGGCAGGATCCTTCACTCTGCCGAGTGGAATCTTTCTGTTTTCGGCAAGATCTCGCTCCCCAGCTCCTCTGCATCGGAGGACTCCCGGGACGCGGGACCAAGGAGTGGTAGAGCCTTGCTGTGGTCTTCGGACTGCGGTTTGTAACGGGCTGGCTCGACCGGGGTAGGACCACCCTCTCACTCAATACCGGGCGTGAAGCTGCGTTCGCGCGGCGTTTCGTTCGGGAGTGAGAATTCCGGCCCGGGGAGGGAGGAAAGTCTCGCGGTGGTCGTTATACATGGGACTCCCTTGGGGAGCGTGAATGGTTGCGTGCTTGTGTGAGTGTGTGTGGATTCGCGTGACAGTGGGTGAACCGCGGGACTCGTGAAAGGGGGCGAGCCTTGAGTCGTTGGATTCTTGGCTGGCTGGTGTTTGACGGAGGAAGTGAGAGGGACCCAAGGATCTCCTGACACTTTTGTCTGTGAGCTAGGGTCCTTTCTCGAGGAATGTGTGAAGGGGCTGGCGCGCCGATCTTGGTGTGCCGGTCATCTTGCTCCCCCGTCCGCTGAAAAGGGGACTCCGGGGCAGGATCCTTCACTCTGCCGCCAGTGGACTATACTCTGTGTTCGGCACAATCCCGCTCCCCAGTTCCTCTGTACCAGAAGATCCCGGGGACGTGGAACAAGAGTGGTAGAGCCTGCTGCGGTCTTCGGACTCCGGCTAGTAATGGGCTGGCTCGACCGGGGTAGGACCACCCTCTCGCTCTATACTGGGCGTGAAGTTGCGTTCGCGCGACGTTTCGTTCGGGAGTGAGAATTCCGGCTGCCCTGGGGGGGAGGAAAGTCTCGCGGTTGGTCCACATGGGACTCCCTTGGGGGAGCTTGAATGTGCGCGTGCATGTGTGCGTATGTGTGGATTAATGACAGTGGTGTACACCGCGGGACTCGTGAAAGGGGGCCGGCCTTGTGGTCGTTGGACTCTTGGCTGGCCGGTTATGGTGTGTGTGTGTGTAAATGTGTGAGCGGGGCCACAGGTTTCTCCTGGCATATTTGCCTGGGAGTTATGGCTCTCGCTGGTACGCATGGGGAAGGCGCGGGGATGGTTCCCTGCTCCTCCAGTTTCTGTTCGCAGGATCTTCAGGGGCGCAGGACACCCTCGGCGGTACTATCACTCCTCGGCTCCTCTGCATCAGGGGACTCCGGGGATGTGGTAGCCAAGAAAAGGAAGGATGAAGAGGTTGGCGCTCGGTAAGTAGGCTTTCCGACTGTTGGATCTAGCGGTCTCTCAGCAATGGTCTCGCTTGCGGGACTGTTGTGTCGAGGTTGCGGGTCCAATTGCTGTGAACAGTGTTGGTACGGGCGCGCCACTTCTGGCGTTCCGCCTTCCGGTCCCCAGCTCTCCTGTATCAGGAGACTCCGGGGACACCGGATCTGTCACGTGTGACATTGCCGAGTGGACTCGTCTGCTCTCGGCACAACCCGCTCCCCAGCTCCCCTGTATCAGGGGACTCCGGGGACGCGGGATCGGGCGGTGGGCGGTCTCTCAGACCACCCGCCGGTCAAACCGTAACCCTCATTGAGAGGACACGGGGGCTTCGGCCGCGAGGAGTAAACCTCTTTAAAAAATCCCCAAATTCCCCTAGTTGCGGGGCGCGGCTAGGGGGTGCTTCTCCGGGAGCGGCTGGGGGGTATCTCAGCCACCTAGCGACCAAGGGGTTCCTGCCCCCGAGGCAGGTCGACGATGTGGAGACATCGGAGTTATTTTCATGAATGGCGAGTTTTAAAAAGACACTACCCCAGGAGGGTACCGGTCGCGATGCGGCCGGAGAATCCCTCACCGGTTCGCCGGTCAGCCCCTCGTATTCTGGGGGGGGCAAAAACCGCCTTCGGGGTCCATTGGTGGACGCCCGACGTAGAGGTGCAGTGGGCACGGACCTAGGCTCAGACAACGGACAAGATTCTGCTAGTGATTTGGATATAGCTGGTAAGAGTAAAGAAGCGGCGGGCACCTCACGTGTACGCGGACGAGGGCGACCTCCTACTACCGGGGCGTACGTAGGATTAGCAAAGGCCAAGGAGGCTCTCAACCGCCAGAAGCGTGAGGAGCTCTTGCTGGAGACTGAGGAAGAAGTGACGCGTACGGCACGCAAAACGGAAGCGGCTTTGCCCTCTGTCAAGAAGATGCCTATCGCTTTACTCAGCAAAGAGGTGGACAAGGCTGTCGAAGCGATCCTTGAGGTCGCCATTAAGTCTAAAAACCTTAAAGGCGGCTGCATCAGGTCCTTAAAGGCTTCGTCGGCCCTAATCAGGGAGGCAAAGGAAGTTCTTCTTTGCCGAACTAGCTCGGAGGAGATTGCCGTATTGCAGTCTCAGCTGGAGGAGGAGAAGAGAAAGAACGCTCGCCTTCAGCAAGAACTGGTTGAGCTGAGAGAGGGGCAAGCTCGCTTGCGAGCGGACATGGACCAGTTGGCCATTGCCCCTCCCACGGTTGTAGCGGAGAGGAGTTTCGAGGAGCTTCGTGCCGGAATGTTGCTTGACATAGGCAATATGATGGATGCGAAGCTCCGCGACGTCGAGAATAAACTCCTTAAGGATAGGCGCACGCGGCAACCAACTGCTTCTGACAATAGGCCTTCAGTACCAACGTCAGAAGTAGCGGAACACTACGCGGACCGTGAACCGATCACAGCGTCGGCACCTGAAGCCAGTAACAAAACGGCTTCAGGCAAACAGCAAGGCGCCATTAAACCAGGGCAACCAACATCCGCCCGGTTCTTACCCCCGCCACCGGCTTCCATGGCCGAAAGGTGGACGGAGGTTGTTAAAAGGAAGGGCAAGAGCAAGGAACAACCCGGCCCTCGCCCCAAGAGTGCTGCTGTCCCATCTCGGACGACAAAAGGAGCGGCTGCAGTTGCTCAGTCTGTGCCCCTACAAGACCGGGGGCACAAAAAAGTAAAGAAGAAGGGAAGGAGGAGAGAAATTCGTCCCCAACGCTCGCCGGCAGTGGTCATCACACTGTCACGCGAGACACAAGAGCGCGGGATAAAATACGAGGACGTCCTCAAGAAAGCGCGGGCGAGACTCGATTTGGCGGAGATAGGGTTGCCTATGGGTCTCGTCTGCAAGAAGACGGCAACGGGGGCCCGTATGTTCGAGCTCCCGGAGAGTGCGGGAGAAGAAAAAGCAGATCTCCTGGCTCGAAAACTTCAGGAGTTAGCCCCCGAAGCGAAGGTCGTCAGGCCCGTGCAGTGTGTTGAACTGCGCATATCGGGTCTGGATGATTCTGTCGCAAAGGAGGATGTCCTCACGGCTGTTGCACGGCAGGGGAGCTGCTCTGCCGAGCATATTAAGGTCGGGCAGGTGCGGTTTCGAGGAGACTTCGGCACCGGCGCAGTCTGGGTGAAGTGCCCTCTCAAAGCCGCCAAGACCCTCGCAGATGCTGGTCGGCTGTTAGTCGGTTGGTGCTCGGCGAGGGTGCAGACACTCGAGCCTCGCCCAATGCGATGCTTCCGGTGCCTGGAGATGGGACACACTGGCCTGCGGTGCCCGTCAACCACCGACCGCAGCGGTCTGTGCTTCCGCTGCGGCGGTGAGGGGCATACGGCCAGTGACTGCAGGAAGGAGCCGCATTGCCTGGTCTGCGCAGCAGCCGGAGCTTCCGCAAACCACATGGTGGGTGGGAAGAACTGCCACCCGCCTAAGAGAAGGAAGAAGGGTAAGGGGCCCATAAACACCTCGGCCCCGACCACTAAATCTGCCGGTACGGAGGAAGCTACAACAACACCTAATGGCTAACAAAACCATAAGCTTCCTCCAAGCAAACCTGAACCATTCCCCTGGTCCGCAGGATCTTTGCCTGCAGGCCTTGGCGGAATGGTCCATCGACGCGGCAGTCCTTTGCGAGCCGTATTACATTCCCGATCGCAACAACTGGGTCTGTGATGCGGTTCAGTCCGTGGCTATAGTCGTCTCACCTATGGGCGCGCAATCCTCCCCCCTCACCGTCATCCGAAGGGGGAACGGGTATGTCGTTGCTACGTGGGACAACTTGGTACTTGTGGGTGTCTATCTCTCTCCGAGGAAGCCCGTCGCAGAGGTCGAGAGACTTCTTGACGAGGTCGGGGAGGAGATAAGACGAGCGTCGCCAAGGCAAGCCGTCGTCCTAGGCGACTTTAACGCGCACAGCACGGCGTGGCAGTCGCCCGCCACGGACTCTCGCGGGGAGATGGTGGAGGAGTGGGCGGCAGCGTTCGGCCTGTGCCTCCTGAATCAGGGTGATGCCGTTACGTGCGTACGACCGCAGGGCGAGTCCATAGTTGACCTATCGTTCGCTGTTCCTGCGGTTGCAACGCGTGTGCGTAACTGGCGTGTTCTGGTGGAGGAGGAGACGCTGTCAGACCATGCCTTCATCAGGTTTGAGTTGGCTCCACAGGAAGGCTCTTCGTTTCGCCGTCGCGCCGCCGGGAGCACTTCGGCGTTCCCGCGGTGGTCTCTGACCGAGCTCGACAGGGACATGGCGGTGGAGGCGTCGATCGTCCAAGCCTGGACCAGCGAGTCGAGCAGCCCGTTGAGGTGGATGAGGAGGCGCGCAAGTTCCGCCGGAGTCTATGGCGGATTTGCGATGCGTCGATGCCCCGTGTCGCGCAAACGCCCTCCCAGACGCCAGGTGTATTGGTGGACGCCGGAGATCGCGCAGCTGCGTGCAGTCTGCGTGGTGGCGAGGCGCCAGTACACCCGACAACGAAGGCAGCGTCCTCGCAACGAGGCCGTCGAAAGTCGGCTTCGCGACGTCTACAACGAAGCGAAGAGCGAGCTTCGGCAAGCTATCTGTAGGTCGAAGGTTCGGCTCGTGAGGAGCTACTCGTGCGTCTAGACAATGACCCGTGGGGGCGTCCGTATCTCGGTGCCCGGAATAAAACCCGGACCCAGACGGCCCCGATCACGGAGAGTCTAGAGCCGGAGCTGCTGCGACGCGTCGTTTGTGCTCTCTTCCCCGAGGAGGTCGCGCACTCGATGCCAACGGCAGGCACTTCTCGCGAGCTGGAACGGGCGGTAACTATTGCGCCCGTTACTCTGGAGGAGCTCGAGAGGACTCTGTCACCGCTAAAGGCCAAGAAAACCGCCCCCGGGCCGGACGGTGTCCCCGGACGCGTCCTGGCTCTCGCTCTGGGCGAGTTGGCCGAGTGGTTCTCTTGGAGATCCTCAATGAGTGTTTGAGGACGGGCCGCTTTCCATCGGTTTGGAAAGAAGGACGGCTCGTTCTCCTCCAGAAGGTAGGTCGACCTGCAGACTCGCCGTCTGCCTACCGTCCGATCGTGCTGCTAGACGACGCGGGTAAGCTCTTTGAGCGAATACTAGCCAACCGCGTCGTCGCTCACTTGCGCAGCGTAGGGCCCGATCTGGCCGAGTGCCAGTATGGTTTTCGGGGTGAGCGTTCTACCATCGACGCCATCTCGAAGCTGAGGAGTCTTGCGGATGATGCCGTGTCGAGGGGTGGGGTGCTGTTGGCGGTGTCCTTGGATATCTCCAACGCATTTAACACCCTTCCTTTTCGGCGTCATTGAGGAGGCCCTCAGATACCATGGTCCTGCCACTCTACATCCGGCGGACCATCGGGTCTTATCTCCGCGGACGAGAGATCTCGTTCGTGGGGTGTGACGGCCGGGTTCATCGCCATGAGGTGCGCTGCGGCGTTCCGCAGGGGTCGTTTCTTGGGCCGCTCCTGTGGAACTTGGGCTACGACTTCGTGCTACGCGGTGCCTCCCTAACCGGGCTGCGTCGTTTGCTACGCGGACGACACGCTCGTTGCAGCCCGAGGCGAGGACCTGGAAGAGGCGACGGTGCTTGCTGAGGCGGGAGCCGCCTTGGTCGTGCGGCGCATCGAAATGCTCGGCTGAGGTTGGGCCTGGATAAAACAGAGGCCCTCCTTTTCCACAAGCCCTCGAGCCAGACGCCGACGGGGGGCGCCAGCATCAACATCTGCGGCGTCCGCGTCGAGCTCATTTCCCGGATGAAATATCTGGGGCTGACTCTGGACGGAAGGTGGAGCTTCCGGGAGCACTTTCGCGGTCCTAGTTCCGAAACTCCTCGGACGGCGAACGCGCTCGGAAAGCTTCTTCTGCCAAATCTCGGTGGTCCCAGCGCGACATGCCGGCGTCTGTACACCGGTGTGCTGCGCTCGATGGCGCTGGTACGGAGCTCCAGTGTGGGCGCGGTGCCCTCACATCGCCGAACGTGACGGCGTTGCACAAAGTGCAGCGCGTCATGGCGGTGAGGGTGGTACGGGGATACCGCACTGTCTCCCCGAGGCGGCTTGCGTGCTGGCTGGGACGCCTCCTTGGGACTTGGAAGCTCAGGTCCTGGCGGAGGTTTACCAACAGCGCGCACGAGCTCGTTCCCAGGGTGTGAATCCACCCCGGAACAGGTGGAAAGTTGGCGTCGCTCCGCGCAAGTGGCGCTCTTTCGTCGTTGGAAGCGACGGCTCTCTGTGCCAAAGGCCGGGTTGCGCACCGTGGAGGCGGTTCGGCCGCTCCTCAGGGAGTGGGTGGATCGCCGACATGGTTCCTTAACCTTCCGTTTGTGCAGATCCTTTCGGGACACGGCAGTTTCGGAAGGGAATTTTTGTGCCACATAGCCGGGAGAGAGCCGACGTCGGCGTGTCATCACTGTACTTGTACGGAAGACACTGCCGACCACACGCTGGCGGAGTGCCCTGCGTGGGAATCGGAGCGGCGCGAATTATCCACTGTGGTTGGCGCGGACCTCTCGTTGTCGGCCGTTGTCAAGGCAATGGTGGGTAGCGGGAGGGCCTGGGCGGCGGTGGTCTCCTTCTGTGAGGTTGTCATCTCGCGGAAGGAGGCTGCCGAAAGAGTGAGGGAAGACGATCCCTCCTCGATGCCGATGCGCCGACGGAGACCGGGTCGTAGGCAGCGGATTATGCCCGCCGAATGCCTCCCCAATGAGAGGAGCCTGCGGTTGTCGGAGGGGAAATCCGATGCCCGGTGATCCAGGACGAGCGGAGGGCTGCAGGTCTTGCGTTCTGACAGGCAGCCCTTGGAGATAGGTAAGGAGGGTGCGGTGGAGCCCCTTTTCCCTACCGAAGGCGGAGCCCTTAGGGGCTCGTGCGTAGTGACGGAAGAATGGCAGGCCGTACCCGTTGCACTAGATCACGCACTGCGCCGTGAACGCCGGGGGTTTTAGTGGGTGGAAATCCCACATGCCCCGGTCCGCGTTTCCCCCGCGGCCGGAAGTCTTTCAGAAGATTTCCCCTCGAAAACAAAAAAAAAAAAAAAAAAAAAAAAAAAG
>NC_083539.1:9011350-9019870 GCF_018135715.1 Danaus plexippus | reverse complement strand
GTAAGAACTAGATATAAGAATTTGAAATGTCAGATTATAATCTATAGAATAATTAGATGTAAGAAATTTTTTGTAAAAAAGAAAAACTATATTTTTCTGAAAAACTTATTTACCTGTCTAGAATATAAGTAATAGTTAGGATATTTTGTAATGGGAATCCCACCCATTGAATGAATGATGATGGATGAAAGAAGAACAGGAATGAGGAATAAAAGTGCGAGAGGAATACTTGATAGAACTGGAATGAATGAGAACTAGAACTAGATATACAATGGCACGCACCATCCGTGGCGTGAAATTAGAAAAAAAAAAAAAAAAAAAAAAAAAAAAAAAAAAAAAAAAAAAAAAAAACCTAACCTAACCTACCTAACCTAACCTAACCTAAACCTAACCAACCTAACCTAACCTAACCTAACCTAACCTAACCTACCTAACCTAACCTAACCTAACCTAACCTAACCTAACCTAACCTAACCTAACCTAACCTAACCTAACCTAACCTAACCTAACCTAACCTAACCTAACCTAACCTAACCTAACCTAACCTAACCTAACCTAACCTAACCTAACCTAACCTACCTACCTAACCTAACCTAACCTAACCTAACCTACCTAACCTAACCTAACCTAACCTAACCTAACCTAACCTAACCTAACCTAACCTAACCTCCTAACCTAACCTAACCTAACCTAACCTAACCTAACCTAACCTAACCTAACCTAACCTAACCTAACCTAACCTAACCTAACCTACCTAACCTAACCTAACCTAACCAACCTAACCTAACCTAACCTAACCTAACCTAACCTAACCTACCTAACCTAACCTAACCTAACCTAACCTAACCTAACCTACCTAACCTAACCACCTAACCTAACCTAACCTAACCTAACCTAACCTCACCTAACCTAACCTAACCTAACCTACCCTAACTAACTACCTAACCTACCTAACCTAACCTAACCTAACCTAACCTAACCTAACCTAACCTAACCTAACCTAACCTAACCTAACCTAACCTAACCTAACCTAACCTAACCTAACCTAACCAACTAACCTAACCTAACCTAACCTAACCTAACCTAACTAACCTAACCTAACCTAACCTAACCTAACCTAACCTAACCTAACCTAACCTAACCTAACCTAACCTAACCTAACCTAACCTAACCTAACCTAACCTAACCTAACCTAACCTAACCTAACCTAACCTAACCTAACCTAACCTAACCTAACCTAACCTAACCTAACCTAACCTAACCTAACCTAACCCTAACCTAACCTAACCTAACCTAACCTAACCTAACCTACCTAACCTAACCTAACCTAACCTAACCTAACCTAACCTAACCTAACCTAACCTAACCTAACCTAACCTAACCTAACTAACCTACCAACCTAACCTAACCTAACCTAACCTAACCTAACCTACCTAACCTAACCTAACCTAACCTAACCTAACCTAACCTAACCTAACCTAACCTACCTAACCTAACTAACCTAACCTAACCTAACCTAACCTAACCTAACCTAACCTAACCTACCAACCTAACCTAACCTAACCTAACCTAACCTAACCTAACCTAACCTAACCAACCTAACCTAACCTAACCTAACCTAACCTAACCTAACCTAACCTACCTAACCTAACCTAACCTAACCTAACTAACCTAACCTAACCTAACCTAACCTAACCTAACCCAGTTGCACGCCACGCGCCGAACCGACCGGTCACGTTTTAAACGCGCTCCGCAGTGAAAAATCAGTTCCAAAGGCAAAAATAGTGCGATAATTAAAAGTGATACGTCATCGAGTGCGTCTCAGTGCCCCCAACCGAATAGTGAAAAATTCAGTGAAATCGGAATATTTTTGGCTGAGTTATTCCCGAAAAACCTTATAAATTGAGGTTAAATAAACTTAAGTGCGTGCGGCGCCCATTTTTAAAGCGGCGACCCCACTGATTTTTTATTGTGTGTGAGTGCCAATTAGTGAAGAGGTCATCGCTGCAAAATTTCGGATTTTTCCGGCCAGGGGTTCCGGAGATATTGAGGTGACCCCCAAAAACCACGTGGCACGTGGTCCTAGATCCAGGCACGCCCGGGAGGCGCCACTAGTGTAGCTGGGTCGGGGGGTCTCTCCCGATTCTCCGGACACTTTGAACGTCGCGCTGCGCCAAAAATTGGATGAGATACGACGCAAATAAGGTGCAGTGCAGTTTTTGGCAACCCCACTAAAACTTTAAACTCTTATAACTTAAAAACTAAAGCGGTGACCCCCAAATTTTATTATTTCACTACGTAGTGCACTCAACACTCTTCATATTAATTTCAAGACTGGCTTCGCGCGGGCATTGCAGCTATTTTTACAAATTTTTTAATTTTTAGTGTCATATAGGTCAACTACAAAATAACTTGGTCGCCTAATTTCGGCAGGTTCCTGGGGTCCTAGCCTGTTCGAACCAACATAGGCATTATTTTTTCGAGCCCCCCTTTCGGTTGAAACAAAAATTTTTCCAAATTATCAAAGATTTAGGACACCCATTTTTGGTTTCAAATTACGATAAAAAACTTGACCCCTTAATTAAAAATAGTTCCCGCAGTCTGATCCCTCTGAAACTTGGTTTCGAGGTTGATCCTGCGGAAGACTACTCAGCGGGTCAGTCAAAATTCAAAATTTTTCAAAAATTCGGGAAAAATCAAGGGTGGAAAATTCGGAAAATTTTTTGAAAAAAGTTTTTCCGATTTCCGGGAAAGGGCCATAGGAGGATCCGGGCGGTCCTCCTGATTACCCTGATACCCCCCACTAAATTTTTGGACCCGGGATCGAGGATTTATTCACATTTATTGTGAATTAAAAATTCCCGAATTCGAAATCCTTGATTCTCCCGCTGTAGTTGGCCTATCCTTAGTTAAGTTTGTGTTTGTATTGTCGACCGTCCCCCCTATTGGGGACGTTAAACCCCCTTTTAAATTGGAATTGTTATTTATTTTATTTTATTTATTTCATTTTATTTCATTTTATTTTAATAATTTCATTTTATTCTATTTTAAAAATTTTAAAATATAATAATCTAGTCTAATTTACTTTTAAAAAATTATAATTAATTAATAATTTTATTTATACATATAATTCCAATTTAAAATTTTAATTTAAAATATAATCTGTGATAGTCCCCTATTGGGACGTTAATTAGTTTTAAATTTAGTTAAGTGTGTGTTGTGTCGTCGACCGTCCCCCCTATTGGGGACGTTAAAAAATTTTTTAAATTAGAATAGTTTATTAAGTGTGACTTAATTCAACCTGTCCCCTATTGGGACATAAATTATATTTTAACCTAGATAAGTGGGTTGTGTTGTTGACCGTCCCCCCTATTGGGGACGTTAAAGTTTTTAAGTTTATTTTAATTATATTGTATATTGACCGTCACCCCTATTGGTGACGTCATTTTAAACCCATCCTAATAGTCACACACATTTTAAACATGGCACCGCCCCAGGGCAAAAATGTTAAAACAATAATTGTCGCACACACGGAGGAAAGACCGCGAACAGCCCCGTCCAATGCACTGCCCAGTCCCCGCCCGGAGGAAACGGCCACAGTAAAGGCCAACAGGCTTTTCCAGGCCGCAAAGTCCCAGCTGGAGCAATCGGGGAATCTGAAGTCGTCCATTAAGGAGGCCGTCCTGGACAGCCTATCAGGCTTTACGGGACGGTCCTCCAGGTGGACGAACGACTGCGTTCCCTGGAGCTCAGGCTGGTGACAGCGTGCTCGGAGAAGGAAAAAAGTTTAGAGAAAAAATTAGAAGAAAAAGAAAAAGAAATAAATATATTATTAAAAAATCTGGAGTGGGGGGAAAAAATTGGCTTAGTAATTTCAAATACGGAAGATATAAAGAAAATAATAAATTATGATGTATTGGGAAAATTTGATGAATATCCCCCGGGTAGGGCACTGTGCGGGAACACAAAGAAAATAGAGGGCCTGATGGAAGAGATACAGAATGTAAGGAGGGTGATAGAGGATACGGGGGTGAAGGTGGACACGGTCGGTACGCGGGTAGGGGGGGTCGAGGGTAAGCTGACGGAGTACGGAGAAACCGTAAGGGATACCGGAAAGGCCATTGAGACCCTCAAAGCATCGGCGTCAACATACGCCGAGGCTGCGAAGGCTCCGAAGCCAAAGGTTCAGCTTCCCCCGTGCCGCCCCAATCACGCGCTGATCGTGTCCTCCACCATCCCCAAGGATACGAGCGATAGCGTGATAGGTAGTAAGTAAGAGGGCCCTCGATGCGCGTAGGACGGGGATCCAAATCGAAAGAGTCAGGAAAATAAGGGACGGAAAGATTGTGATCAGCTGCGGGATCGGCCGGGGCTGGAGAAGACCCAAAGTCGACTCAAGTCCCAGGCTGATCTCAAACTCGAGCCCGCGGCGAACCGAGACCCGAGAGTGATAGTCCGGAATGTGTTCGGCTACAACACTGAGGCTGACATTATAGAGTCCTTAAAATGTCAGAATCAGAAGTTGTGGCGGGACCTGGATCCGGCGCACTTTAGGGTCAAGGAAGTTTACCGTAGGAAGGCGCGGAACCCTCACCAGGTCCATGTGGTGTTACAGGTCTCCCCTCAGGTTTGGCGCAAGCTGACCGAGGCGGGGACCATTTACATCGACATACAGGGCCTGACTGCCGAGGACCATCGCCGCTGGTGCAGTGTACCCGCTGCCTGGGCTATGGCCACGGCCGCAGAAACTGTAAGGAGACGGTGGACCTTTGCAGCCACTGCGGGGGGGGGCACGACCGAACGAAGTGTCCTTCCCGGTGGATGGGAGGCCCCCCGTCTGCAGGAACTGCGACCGGGCTGGGTTCCAGGAGGCGGGCCACAATGCATTCAGCGGAGACTGCCCTATCCGGCGGAAGTGGGACGGTATCGCGCGTTCTTCGGTGAGCTACTGCTGAGGGCACCGCAGCTGTACCAGAGTGTAAGGGAAGCTTTGTGGTCTTCCAAGCCAACCTCCAGCGTGCCCGTCTGGCGACGCAGGAACTGGTCATGGACGCGCACAGGGATGGTGTTGGAGTCGCCTTAATCCAGGACCTTACGTCGGCTCAGAGGGGAGGGTCGGTAGCTTCCGTGGCGTCAGGGTAGTGCAGAGAGAGGACGCCAGGACCAAACCCGTCAAGGCGGCAGTCATGGTCTTCCGTGAGGACCTGGAGGTTCATGTGAACCCCCAGATAATCACTGAGAACATCGTGGCTGTCGTCCTTAAGGCGGGAGATTGGACCGTAGCGGTCGTCTCTGTCTACCTCGAAGGCACGGAGGACATCGACCATACCTGGCGCAAGTGCGAGACTTCCTGGGAAGGTCGGCACCAACAGGGTCCTTGTGGGCGGCGATTGGAATGCATGGAGTCCGTGGTGGGGGAGCGTCGGGGAGGACGCCAGAGGCGAAACCCTTCGGGGGTTCTTTGATGACCTGGAGCTGCACGTATTGAACAAGGAGTCGTCCCCCACTTCGATACGATCCGGGGGGGCAGAAGGTACACGAGTCATGTCGATGTCACCGTCTGCACCCACGGGTTGTTGAGAAGCGTCCGTGAATGGAGGGTGGACGACTCCGTGACCAACTCGGATCACAGAACGATACGTGTAGTCCTGGGTCTCAAGGTTCCGCCGGGGGGCAACGCTAGGTGGACTACCCGACGTTTCAACACCCGGAAGGCTGAATGGGGTCGTTTCGCCGAGGAAATGCGTAGTGGGTTAGCCGCGCGGGGACTAACCCCGGAGGGCATTAGTCTGGTTACCGACCGAAACCAGTTGGAAGAGGCGGTAACCAGGTATATAGAATGCGTGGAGGAGGTGAGTAGTAAGACCATCCCTCCCCACAAACCCCCCAAAACGAAAAAACGCTTTCCTTGGTGGAACGATGAGCTTGAAAGGATGCGGCGCGAAGTAAACACAAAACGCCGCCGGGTTCGATGTGCGGCACCGCGTCGCAGAGAATGTGTGGTTGACGAGTACCTGATCGCCAAGGCGGAGTATGAACGGAGGGTTGTCAGCGCCCAAACGGAGGGATGGAAGGCTTTTACCTCGATGCAAGAGCGGGAGTCTATGTGGGATGGAATCTACCGGGTGCTGAGAAGAGCGGCGGGTCACCGCGAGGACCAGCTCCTCGTGGAGGGCGGAGTTGTGCAGAGCCCGGACCAGTCGGCCGCGCTGCTAGCCAGGACATTCTTCGCCGATGACGATGACGGTACAGACTCTGAAGTCCACGCCGTCATCCGAAGCCGAGCGGACCTGGTTGGCATGCGCTTACCTGATGATACCGACGACCCCCAGATCACCAGGGGAGAGTTGGTTCGGACTCTGCGCAGCTTCAACCCTAAAAAGGCGCCGGGTCAGGATGGGTTCACCAGCGACATATGCTGGCACGCCATATGCGCGGACGAACATTTGTTCCTTACCATCCTGAACCGGTGTCTTGACCTGGCGTGCTTTCCAGCGCCGTGGAAGGAGGCTTCTGTCGTGGTGCTCAGGAAACCAGCGCGTCCAGACTATGCCCGCGCAAAGTCGTACCGCCCCATTGGACTCCTTTCCATCTTGGGCAAGATCTTTGAGAAAATTCTGTGTCGTCGAATCCGATGGCACGTCTTGCCCAAGTCCAATGCAAGGCAGTATGGCTTCACACCCGCAGCGGAGCACGGAGGATACGCTGTATGACCTGATGCAGCACGTTAGGGGTGTTCTTTCCAGGAAAGAGACCGCTCTCATGGTCTCTCTCGACATTGAGGGAGCGTTCGACAACGCGTGGTGGCCGGCCATAAAGTGCAGAATGATAGAGAAAGGTATCCCCGTAAACTTAAGGCGTCTTGTCGAGGATTACTTCCGGGACCGAAGCGTCGCTGTGCACTACGCGGGAAGAACTGTGCGGAAGGCACAGACCAAAGGCTGCGTTCAAGGCTCTATAGGTGGACCTCTGTTTTGGAACATGCTGCTGGACCCCCTCCTGGACAGCCTGGATGGCTGGGCGCGTACGTGCAGGCGTTCGCGGACGATATCGTGTTGGTGTTCTCCGGGCATACTGCACTCGAGATCCAACGGGATGCCAATGCCGCCCTGGCTGTTGCGAGAGACTGGGGTGTCGTAAATAAGCTGCGCTTTTCCGCCGAAAAGACTCAGGCGATGGTAGTCACGCGCAAGCTTAAGTACGACACTCCGGTTGTGCAGCTGGGCGGGGTTGACATTTCGATGGTGAACGAGCTCAAGATCCTCGGGGTCATCGTCGACAGTAAACTAACCTTTAACAGTCACGTTGCCTACGCTTGTCGTAAGGCAACGGACCTGTATAGGAAACTGTCGACGATGGCTCGGGTGGAATGGGGCTTGTGCTCGGAGATCATCAGACGATATATTTCGCGGTCGTCGAACCGACGATACTGTACGGCGCGAGCTCCTGGGCGAAGGCCGCCGAAAAGATCTCTGTGCAAAGGTCCTTTGCTACCGTCCAGAGGGGATTTGCACAGAAGATTGCTAGGTCACATCGGACGGTGTCGCTCAACGCAGCGCTCACGCTGGCCGGGCTCCTCCCGCTTGACCTCCGGGTCTGGGAGGCGGCCCGATTGTTCGAGAGCAAACGGGACGCCCGATCGATGAGCTGGACTCCCGCGAACTGGAGGAGCGTGTGGCCTTTACCGAGGCTCCTCACCCTGCCAGTGAGCCGGACGTAGATTACGTATGTCTGGAAGGTATGCTCCCCGAACATGTAGCCCAGCTACACCTTCCCGAGCATCTGATTTACACTGACGGTAGTAAGTCTGATGACGGGGTCGGGGCAGCGTACACTTATTGGCGGGATGGGGTCGAGGTCCGGACGAGACGGTTGAGGCTGGAGCCGATGTGCACCGTCTTTCAGGCGGAGTTGCTAGCGATAGCCAGGGCTACGGACCTGGTTGTCGAGAGGAACTTCGCCAGCGCGGCGGTGCTAAGCGACTCCCGTTCTTCGCTGGACTTGATCCGGAACCCGGACACGCGCCATCCCCTCGCTACCCATATTCGGAAGAATATAGGGAGTTGCAGGGGAGGGGTAAAACCTCCGGTTCTTTTGGGTGAAGGCTCACGTCGGGATACCCGGCAACGAGCGCGCCGACGAATTGGCCAGGCTGGCGGCCAGTCTAGGGTCGCCCCGGCCTATGACAGGTGTCCAATCTCACATGTCAAACGACGACTGAGAGAGGGCGCGGTCCGGCGCTGGAACAGTAGGTACACCGAAGGAGCCACAGCAGGGGTCACCCGCATGTTCTTCCCTGATGCATGGTGCGCTTATCGGACCATGAGGTGCCTCGACAGGACGTCTGGGTGGGCGCAAGTGCTGACGGGGCATGGAGGATTCGCGGCATATTTGTATAAGTTCAAGCTTAAAGATAGCGACTCATGTGTGTGCGACCCAGAGGTCGCAGAGACGGTGCAGCACCTCCTATTCGAGTGCCCGAGGCATGACCGTGACAGATGCGACCTGGAATTAAGTACA
>NC_083539.1:8976350-9008850 GCF_018135715.1 Danaus plexippus | reverse complement strand
CCTAACCTAACCTAACCTAACCTAACCTAACTACCTAACCTAACCTAACCTAACCTAACCTAAACCTAACCTAACCTAACCTAACCTAACCTAACCTAACCTAACCTAACCTAACCTAACCTAACCTAACCTAACCTAACCTAACCTAACCTAACCTAACCTAACCTAACCTAACCTAACCTAACCGCTCGACAGGACGTCTGGGTGGGCGCAAGTGCTGACGGGGCATGGAGGATTCGCGGCATATTTGTATAAGTTCAAGCTTAAAGATAGCGACTCATGTGTGTGCGACCCAGAGGTCGCAGAGACGGTGCAGCACCTCCTATTCGAGTGCCCGAGGCATGACCGTGACAGATGCGACCTGGAATTAAGTACAGGGAAAAGTTTAACCGAAACAACAATCGCTGGTATAATAGCGGATAAACACTCCAGGCCGCATCTGGAACGGTTCTGCCTAAAAGTGGTAAAGATGGCAAATGAAAGAAATAGAACAAGATAAAAGGAGGATGCTGCACAATATATGTATATTTTAACCATTCAAATTCAATTCTAATTTTATTGTAAATTTTTACCATTTTAACTATTTATTGTTTTAAATTATTAAATTCAATTTTATTTAAGAATGTAATTATTTATTCTAAATTTTAAATTATTGTAATTCAATTTTATATTTTAATTTTAAATTATCTATTTCATTTTATTGCAATGTTTATTGATATTAATCAGAATTTTAAAATTTTATTGTAATTATTTTATTTTATTTTATTTTGAATTTTAATTATTTTATGGTTTTATTTATTGAATTGAATTCTATTGATAATCTTGGAATGGTTTTTATAGTGCGACCGAGCCATCGGCAAGGCCACAGTACAAAACAATGTAATAAATTTTAAGTAGTTTTAAGAAAATCTGTACTGTTGGGAAATAAATAAATATCAAAATTCTTGCCATGCAAGAAAGACCCGAGGGCAATAACACCCTGCGATGGCGGGTGCCTCAAAAAAAAAAAAAAAAAAAAAAAAAAAAAACTAACCTAACCCACCTAACCTAACCTAACCTAACCTAACCTAACCTAACCTAACTAACTAACCTAACCTAACCTAACCTAACCTAACCTAACCTAACCTAACCTAACCTAACCTAACCTAACCTAACCTAACTAACCTAACCTAACCTAACCTAACCTAACCTAACCTAACCTAACCTAACCTAACCTAACCTACCTAACCTAACCTAACCTAACCTACCTACCCTAACCTAACCTAACCTAACCTAACCTAACCTAACCTAACCTAACCTACCTAACCTAACCTAACCTAACCTAAACCTAACCTAACCTAACCTAACCTAACCTAACCTAACCTAACTAACCTAACCTAACTAACCTAACCTAACCTAACCTAACCTAA
Source organism: Danaus plexippus (assembly GCF_018135715.1). NCBI lineage: Eukaryota > Metazoa > Arthropoda > Insecta > Lepidoptera > Nymphalidae > Danaus > Danaus plexippus. The sequence continues at coordinate 9,007,441 of NC_083539.1, read as the reverse complement.
CCTAACCTAACCTAACCTAACCTAACCTAACCTAACCTAACCTAACCTAACCTAACCTAACCTAACCTAACCTAACCTAACCTAACCTAACCTAACCTAACCTAACCTAACCTAACCTAACCTAACCTACCTACCTAACCTAACCTAACCTAACCTAACCTAACCTAACCTAACCTAACCTACCTAACCTAACCTAACCTAACCTAACCTAACCTAACCTAACCCAGTCGCGTTTCACGCTCCGAAGCGCACGCACGCGTCCCAAGTCGTTCAAGACCGCTCCGCACCCGCTCCGACAATTCTAAGTCGAGAAAAATCCAAAAAGTGGTAAAAAGTGCTCCAAAATTCAAAAGTGATATACCAAAAGCTGCGCGGAAGTGTCAGGAACACGTTGGTGAAAGAATTTTGAAAATCGGACTATAAATAGAAAAGTTATTAAGAAAATAAGAAAATTTTCAGTGACGAACAAAGTGAATAAACTTCAAACAATAAAATAAGTGACCTTAAGTGGTGAAAAATTCTAAAAACATTTCAAATACATTGTAGAGACTCTAGTGTAGCTTTAGTAATTTTTCATATTTTTAAATTGTGTAGTTATTAGTTATTTAGCCGGAAAAACCAAAAAGGTAACCAAACACACCATTTTTCTGGACAAAACCGCGTGCGGCGCAAAAACTAGAGCGGCGACATATAGTTTAAAAATTTATTTTGATAGCCAGTAGTGTTCCCTAGATTAGACTAAATTTCAGAATTTTCTAAAGAGTATTTTCGACAATATAAATTAAAAACCAATTTTGACCAAAAGTGATTAATCAAAATTACAGACAAACTAGGATACCTATGTATAGTGTTTTCACATAAGGGTCGGTGACTCCATAGTATTAAAGTTGACAAAATAAAAAAATTTACATTTTTAAAAATTTGACAGAGTTATTCGACTTTTTCCATTTTTGGGAATACATCGTTTGACTTCGGAGGCCTACAGCTTTAAAAGTAAAGCGGTGAGGTCCCTCGAAAAATTTTGCAATATAGGGAATTTACTTGGCTAACTGAAGGTGAAACCCCGTTTAAAAATATTTATAAACAAGGGAAATATTTAGGTTTTCATAAAATCGGGACACAAACCGTCGCTCACTTACTCTGAGACGAAACTCGTAAACAAGTCGAGGTCTTGTCGCATCGACTGTTTTTGTAACATTTTATTAAGTATTTAAAACATCTTTTTAACAGAAGAAATAATAGTAAAACACATTTAATTAACAAATCCCTTAAATTAGAATAAATAAAATACTTTCCATAGTAACAAAATTTTAATAATAAGATAAGTGACATTATCTTAAAATTTTTATATTCAGCAAAACAGCCAGTCGGTGGGAGAGTGCCTGGACCGCTGTGACGTACGGGGTAAAGGTGCGGCGTCAGTGACTGTCCACACAACAAAATATATTATATTTTTAAAAAATTTAAATTTGAAAATATTAAATTGTAGTAAATAATAATAAAAATTTGTTATAAATTAGAAAATACAAATGATAAAGGCCTTTAATAATAATAAATAAAAATTTTTAGTATAAATAAATTAGAGAAACAAAGTTCCCCTTGTTTAGAAATTAATAATTGACAGAGGAGCCATACCTTTACCATAGGAGTCCGGAGTTGCTGGCAAGCTCGACTCGTCCTCCAACCCTTCCCCGCTGTCGCCGTCGTCGCGTTCGGCGGCTGGTAACTTGGCATCGCGGGTTACTCACTCCGCTTAAGACCACGTGGGCGTCCAAATCTGTAACAGAAATATTTATTAATTAAAATATATTAAATATTATTCCAAAATCTTATATAAATTAATAGATAAAAATACAGCATATACTTATATATTATTTAATATTATAATTAACTATATTATTATAATTTTGACATTACATATTATTGACAACACAGACAGACAGACAAATTTCTATACATATAAAAATTATAAAAATTTAATTTGATAATAATAAAGTAGACTCAGAATAGTATATTATACATATAATAAAAACAGTAGGACGCCACCCACTACCAACCCCCTCATCCACCCTCCCAACTACAAAAAAATTTTTTACTTCACCAATAGCCTCCCCACGAAACCTTCCCCCCCCCCCCCTCCTCCTCCCCCGCAAAAATTTACCTCACCCCCCCTCACCCTAACTCCCTAACCCTTAATCCCAGCACCCCCGTGTTTGGGTTCATCGCAAAGGGCGCGACGAGCTCTAGCGATTGGGCCCAACAGTTTTCCTCTCCCCCCCAAAAATCGTACTTCACCCCCCCTCTTCCTAACTCCTATACCCCTTGACCTAATACCCCTGTGTTTGGGTTCATTTGAAAGAGCATCAACTGCTCTAACGATTGGGCCCGACACAACTCCCTTCCCTTCCCAAAAATTCCCACTTTTACAACTTTCAATCCCGTTGACCCAGCCCATCCGTGTTTGGGCTCTTCTTAAAGAGGAGGAGAGGGCGAGTTACGAGGAGCCATCGACGGCCGGATCCTCGACATCTAGGACTCCAAAAATATTTTGGAAAAATTAGAATTAAGATTTGGGCTGCGTCCCATTGTACAAACCAGGTGACCTGGTACATTGTTATTTATTAGGTTATAGTTAGATTATATTTAGTTAGGATAGTTATACAACTTTTACAATTTTAAATTTTATATACCGACGCAACCTCCAACATGCTCACCTCTCGCACACCCCCAAGAAAGAGTACGAGTGCCGAACCCACAACAAAGCCTGTAAAGTCAACGGTCCGCAAGAGCATCGACGAATGGGAGATAGGCAGGGCCCTTCCGGGTCTGAGCAGGACCCTGATCAGCCCCAAGACAGCGGCCGCCTCGACGTCGATACCAAAGAAGCCGGAGTCACCTCCAAAGGAGCAAACGCCTGCGGAAAAGAGCGTGAATAGGGCACAAGAAGCCAGGTCCGCCAAGATGTCGGCGACCAAGCTTATCGGTCTCTCCAGGAACCTAAAGACGGAACTGAAAGAGGGTATTCTCCAAGCCATACAAAGGCTCTATGAGCTGGTGAGGAGGAGAAGAGGATAACCTCATTAACAAGACGAACTGGATGAGCTGAAGGCAAGGTCAGCATACCGACAGATCCACCCCGGCCCCCCAAGCAAACACCACACAGCACACCCTACTGATCAGGAAGTTGGAGGAGCACAACGCCCTGATCAGGGAACACATGGAGGCCATAAAGGGTCTCAAGAAGGCTGAAGTGGAAAAACCCACCATTAGGGCAAACCAAAGCGAAGAAGTAGGACCGCTGGGAAAGAAGTTGGAGGAGCACTCGCTGCTGCTAAAGGAGAACACCACAACGTAAGAGCGCTTCAAGACCAGTTGAAGGATGTCGAGAGGAAGTCGCCGCCGTCAGGAGCTACGCGGGAGTTACTGCGGCGGCCCCTCCGACCCGAACAACCCAGAAGGCTCTTCATTCGGTGGTGGTGACCTCCTCCAACGTAATGGACACCGGAGAAGAGGTCTCGGAAAAATCAGGAAAACTGTGAATGCAAAGGAAGGCTGGTCAGGGTGGAAAGAGTGAGAAAGGCTAAGGACCAGAAAGTCATCATGGGTTTCGGCACTATAGCAGAAAGGGAAAAGGTGAAGCAAAAGCTTCAAAAAAGGAAAGGGGCTCTTGGTAGAGGAGGTTAAAAATAGGACCCGCTTCTGGTCCTGAAGGAGTCCTGGCAATTAATTCGGATGATGACATCCAAGGGCCCTCAGGACCAGAATCGGGACCTGTTTAAAGACCTCAAAGGCGATGAAGACAGGGTAGAAGTTAAGTACAGAAAAAAGACCAGAAATCCGCTGACGGAGCACGTAGTCGTCAGCACCTCGCCTGCTCTCTGGAGTAGGGTCACAACCCTCGGAGCAGTTCACATAGACCTCCAGAGAGTCAGGGCAGAGGACCAGACTCCACTGGTCCAATGCTCGAGGTGCCTCGGCTACGGGCACTCCAAGCGTTATTGTAAAGAGGACACGGATGTGTGCAGCCACTGCGGCGGTCCCCACCTAAGGGCAAAGTGCCAAGAGTGGGCTACTGGAGTCCCACCTGGATGCAGGAACTGTGTGAAGGCGAAACTGGGCGAAACAGCTCATAACGCCTTCAGCAGTGACTGCCCTGTCCGGAAAAGGTGGGACGAAATAGCTCGCTCGGCAATAGCATATTGCTGAGGTGGTACCTGCAAGCGCGGTGGCAGCAAACACGGTTCCGTATAAGATGTCTCGACCTGTAAAAATAAAAATGTATAATAAAATTAGGCTAGAAATCGATGTATTCTTAAACAGTAAAAATAGAAGTAGGAAAACAAAATTGTATAGGTTAGTAAAGATACTAGTAGTATATTTTAGTAAATATACCAATTTAGTATTAAGAATTAAGAATAGTAATTAAGAATATGTCTAATCTAAGTTCTACTAAGTAAATAATTAATTTATGTTAGTAGAAAGTATAAATAGAAATAAGATATTGTAAACACAAAAATAGCCCATACTTTGTTAGAAACTAAGTTAAATGTTAAGCATAATGTACAGCATAAGAGACTCGAAATAAATGGTCAGCGTTCACCGAGAAGAAAGAAAGAACCAAGATAGAATAAGGAATAAAGCAAATAAAATTAATAAAGAACCCTAAACCCTAGTACCATCCCCGAAAAATGAAAACGTAGCACATGAAATTTGAAACAATAAAAGTGCTCATTGAAAAGTAATACTAAGTAGCTAAGATTAAGAAATAAAAGTAAATAAGAAAATAAAGAAGATCCCCTGTAACCTTAGTACCAATCCCGAATATGAAAATAGATTAAGTAAGAACTAGGCAGTAGGTACTCATATTAAGTAATGAAAGGGACGAATGCAAGAAAGATAAGTATGCAGCATGGAAGGCCCTTACGAATGCGAGAACTGGAATGAATGAAACAGTAAATACAGTCTCCGACCACGTTGGAGGTACAGAAAAAAAAAAAAAAAAAAAAAAAAAAAAAAAAAAAAACCTAACCTAACCTAACCTAACCTAACCTACCTAACCTAACCTAACCTAACCTAACCTAACCTAACCTAACCTAACCTAACCTAACCTAACCTAACCTAACCTAACCTAACCTAACCTAACCTAACCTAACCTAACCTAACCTAACCTAACCTAACCTAACCTAACCTAACCTAACCTAACCTAACCTAAAACTAACCTACCTAACCTAACCTAACCTACCTAACCTAACCTAACCTAACCTAACCTAACCTAACCTAACCTACCTAACCTAACTACCTAAACCTAACCTAACCTAACCTACCTAACCTAACCTAACCTAACCTAACCTAACCTAACCTAACCTAACCTAACCTAACCTAACCTAACCTAACCTAACCTAACTAACCTAACCTAACCTAACCTAACCTAACCTAACCTAACCTAACCTAACCCCGTCGCGTTTCACGCTCCGAAGCGCACGCACGCGTCCCAAGTCGTTCAAGACCGCTCCGCACCCGCTCCGACAATTCTAAGTCGAGAAAAATCATAAAAGTGGTAAAAAGTGCTCCAAATTCGACAAGTGATATACCAAAAGTTGCGCGGAAGTGTCAGGAACACGCTTGTGAAAAAATTGTGAAAATCGGACCATCCCTCAAAAAGTTATTCCTAAAAAACCTTAAAATTCAAGGTTAAGAAAACTTTAAGTGCGTGCGCCGCCATTTTTAAAGCGGCGACCTATAGTTTTTCAAGTGTAAAAGAGTGCAGATTAGTGAGGGGTACATCCCTACAAAATTTTGATTTTTCCGGCCAGGGTTTCCGGAGATATTGAGGTGACCCCCAAAAACCACGTGGCACGTGGTCAGTGATCCAAGCACGCCCGGTGGTGCCACTAGTGTAGCCGGGTCGGGGGTCTCTCCTGAATCTCCGGCCCTTCAAACGTCGCGCTGCGCCAAAAATTGAAAGAGTTACAACGCAAAGAAGGTGCAGTGCAGTTTTTGGTAACCCCATAAAACTTTTAACCCAAATATTTTAAATCTAAAGCGGTGACCCCAAAACTTTTTTATTTCACTATATAGTGCACTCTATACACTACATTTTAAAATCAAGACTGGCTTCGCGCGACCTCCACATTTAATTTTACGAATTTTTAAACTTTTAGTGTCACATAGGTCAACTACAAAATAACTTTGGCGCCTAATTTCGGCAGGTTCCTGGGTCCTAGCCTGTTCGAAACACCATAGGCATTATTTTTTGAGCCCCCCTTTCGGTCGGAACAAAAATTTTTCCAAATTACCAAAGATTTAGGACACCCATTTTCGGTTTTAAATTACGATAAAAAACTTGACCCCTTAATTAAAATAGTTCCCGCAGTCTGATCCCTCTGAAACTTGGTTTCGAGGTTGATCCTGCGGAAGACTACTCAGCGGGTCAGTCAAATTCAAAATTTTTCAAAAATCCGGGAAAAATCAGGGGTGGAAAATTCGGAAAATTTTTGAAAAAAGTTTTTTTCCGATTTCCGGAAAGGGCCATAGGAGGATCCGGGCGGTCCTCCTGAGTACCCTGATACCCCCACTAAATTTTGGACCCGGGATCGAGGATTTATTCACATTTATTGTGAATTAAAAATTCCCGAATTCGAAATCCTTGATTCTCCCGTGGTAGTTGGCCTATACCTAGTTAAGTTTGTGTTTGTATTGTCGACCGTCCCCCCTATTGGGGACGTTAAACCCCTTTTAAATTGGAATTGTTATTTATTTTATTTTATTTATTTCATTTTAAATTCATTTTATCCCAATAATTTCATTTTTATTCTATTTTAAAATTTTAAAATATTACAATCTAATTTAATTTACTTTTTAAATATTTTAAATAATTAATAATTTTATTTATACATATAATTCCAATTTAAATTTTAAAAAATTTTAAGTTTTAACTTAATTATAAAATATAATCTGTGATAGTCCCCTATTGGGACGTAAATTAATTTTAATCTAGTTAAGTGTGTGTTGTGTTGTCGACCGTCCCCCCTATTGGGGACGTTAAAAGTATAGTAGTACATTTAAGTTTGACTTAAATCTGCGATAGCCCCCTATTGGGAAGTAAAATTATTTTAACCTAAGTGTAAGTGTGTTTGTGTTGTTGACCGTCCCCCCTATTGGGGACGTTAAAGTTTTAAACCTATAATTTAATATATATTACTTCTTGACCGTCACCCCTATTGGTGACGTCATTTTAAAAAATTTTTACGCATATTGACAATATGGCACCGCCCCAGGGCAAAAATGTTAAAACGATAATCGTCGCACACACGGAGGAAAGACCGCGAATAGCCCCGTCCAATGCACTGCCCAGTCCCCGCCCGGAGGAAACGGCCACAGCAAGGGCCAACAGGCTCTACCAGGCCGCAAAGTCCCAGCTGGAGCAATCCGGGAATCTGAAGTCGTCCATTAAGGAGGCCGTTCTGGACAGCCTGTCAGGGTTGTACGGGACGGTCCTCCAGGTGGACGAACGACTGCGTTCCTTGGAGCTCAAGCTGGTGACATCGAGCTCTGAAAAAGAAAAAAGCCTTGAGAAAAAATTAGAAGAGAAAGAAAAAGAAATCAACATATTATTAAAAAATTTAGAATGGGGGGAAAAAATTGAGAAAGTAATTTCAAACACCGAAGATATTAAGAAGATAATAAATTTTGATGTTTTGAGTAAATTCGATGAATATCCTCCAGGCAGGGCACTGTGCGGGAACACTAAGAAAATAGAGGGCCTCATGGAAGAGATACAGAATGTAAGGAGGGTGATAGAGGATACGGGGGTGAAGGTGGACACGGTCGGTACGCGGGTGGGGGGGTCGAGGTAAGCTGACGGAGTACGGAGAACCGTAAGGGATACCGGAAAGGCCATTGAGACCCTCAAAGCATCGGCGTCAACATACGCCGAGGCGACGAGGGCTCCGAAGCCAAAGGCTCAGCTTCCCCCGTGCCGCCCCATCACGCGCTGATCGTGTCCTCCACCACCCCCAAGGATACGAGCGATAGCGTGATAGGGAAAGTCAGAGAGGCCTCGATGCGCGTAGGACGGGGATCCAAATGAAAGGGTCAGGAAAATAAGGGACGGAAAGATCGTGATCAGCTGCGGGGATCGGCCGGGGCTGAGAAGACCCAAGTCGACTCAAGTCCCAGGCTGGTCTCAAACTCGAGCCCGCGGCGAACCGAGACCGAGAGTGATAGTCCGGAATGTGTTCGGCTACAACACTGAGGCTGACATTATAGAGTCCTTAAAATGTCAGAATCAGAAGTTGTGGCGGGACCTGGATCCGGCGCACTTTAGGGTCAAGGAAGTTTACCGTAGGAAGGCGGAAAACCCTCACCAGGTCCATGTGGTGTTACAGGTCTCCCCTCAGGTTTGGCGCAAGCTGACCGAGGCGGGACCATTTACATCGACATACAGGGCCTGACTGCCGAGGACCAGTCGCCGCTGGTGCAATGTACCCGCTGCCTGGGCTATGGCCACGGCCGCAGAAACTGTAAGGAGACGGTGGACCTTTGCAGCCACTGCGGGGTGGGCACGACCGAACGAAGTGTCCTTCCCGAGTGGATGGGAGGCCCCCGTCTGCAGGAACTGCGACCGGGCTGGGTTCCAGGAGCGGGCCACAATGCATTCAGCGGAGACTGCCCTATCCGGCGGAAGTGTGATGGTATCGCGCGTTCTTCGGTGAGCTACTGCTGAGGGCACCGCAGCTGTACCAGAGTGTAAGGGAAGCTTTGTGGTCTTCCAAGCCAACCTCCAGCGTGCCCGTCTGGCGACGCAGGAACTGGTCATGGACGCGCACAGGGATGGTGTTGGGGTCGCCTTAATCCAGGAACCTTACGTCGGCTCAGAGGGGAGGGTCGGTAGCTTCCGTGCGTCAGGGTAGTGCAGAGAGAGGGACGCCAGGACAAACCCGTCAGGCGGCAGTCATGGTCTTCCGTGAGGACCTGGAGGTTCATGTGACCCCCAGATAATCACTGAGAACATCGTGGCTGTCGTCCTTAAGGCGGGAGATTGGACCGTAGCGGTCGTCTCTCTGTCTACCTTGAAGGCACGGAGGACATCGAACCATACCTGGCGCAAGTGCGAGACTTCCTGGGGAAGGTCGGCACCAACAGGGTCCTTGTGGCGGCGATTGGAATGCATGGAGTCCGTGGTGTGGGAGCGTCGGGGAGGACGCCAGAGGCGAACCCTTCGGGGTTCTTTGATGACCTGGAGCTGCACGTATTGAACAAGGAGTCGTCCCCACCTTCGATACGATGGGGGCAGGAGGTACACGAGTCATGTCGATGTCACCGTCTGCACCCACGGGTTGTTGAGAAGCGTCCGTGAGTGGAAAGTGGACGACTCCGTGACCAATTCGGATCACAGGACGATACGTGTAGTCCTGGGTCTCAGGGTTCCGCCGGGGGGCAACGCTAGGTGGACTACCCGACGTTTCAACACCCGGAAGGCTGAATGGGGTCGTTTCGCCGAGGAAATGCGTAGTGGGTTGGCCGCGCGGGGACTAACCCCGGAGGGTATTAGTCTGGTTACCGACCGAAACCAGTTGGAAGAGGCGGTAACCAGGTATATAGAATGCGTGGAGGAGGTGAGTAACAAGACCATCCCTCCCCACAAACCCCCCAAAACGAAGAAACGCTTTCCTTGGTGGAACGATGAGCTTGAAAGGATGCGGCGCGAAGTAAACACGAAACGCCGCCGGGTTCGATGTGCGGCACCGCGTCGCAGAGAATGTGTGGTCGACGAGTACCTGATCGCTAGGCGGAGTATGAACGGAGGGTTGTCAGCGCCCAAACGGAGGGATGGAAGGCTTTTACCTCGATGCAAGAGCGGGAGTCTATGTGGGATGGGATCTACCGGGTGCTGAGAAGAGCGGCGGGTCACCGCGAGGACCAGCTCCTCGTGGAGGGCGGAGTTGTGCAGAGCCCGGACCAGTCGGCCGCGCTGCTAGCCAGGACATTCTTCGCCGAAGACGATGACGGTACAGACTCTGAAGTCCACGCCGTCATCCGAAGCCGAGCGGACCTGGTTGGCATGCGCCTACCTGATGATACCGACGACCCCCAGATCACCAGGGGAGAGTTGGTTCGGACTCTGCGCAGCTTCAACCCTAAAAGGCGCCGGTCAGGATGGGTTCACCAGCGACATATGCTGGCACGCCATATGCGCGGACGAACATTTGTTCCTTACCATCCTGAACCGGTGTCTTGACCTGGCGTGCTTTCCAGCGCCGTGGAAGGAGGCTTCTGTCGTGGTGCTCAGGAAACCAGCGCGTCCAGACTATGCCCGCGCAAAGTCGTACCGCCCCATTGGACTCCTTTCCATCTTGGGCAAGATCTTTGAGAAAATTCTGTGTCGTCGAATCCGATGGCACGTCTTGCCCAAGTCCAATGCAAGGCAGTACGGCTTCACACCGCAGCGGAGCACGGAGGATACGTTGTATGACCTGATGCAGCACGTTAGGGGTGTTCTTTCCAGGAAAGAGACCGCTCTCATGGTCTCTCTCGACATTGAGGGAGCGTTCGACAACGCGTGGTGGCCGGCCATAAAGTGCAGAATGATAGAGAAAGGTATCCCCGTAAACTTAAGGCGTCTTGTCGAGGATTACTTCCGGGACCGAAGCGTTGCCGTGCACTACGCGGGAAGAACTGTGCGGAAGGCACAGACCAAAGGCTGCGTTCAAGGCTCTATAGGTGGACCTCTGTTTGGAACATGCTGCTGGACCCCCTCCTGGACAGCCTGGATGGGCTGGGCGCGTACGTGCAGGCGTTCGCGGACGATATCGTGTTGGTGTTCTCCGGGCATACTGCACTCGAGATCCAGCGGGATGCCAATGCCGCCCTGGCTGTTGCGCGGGACTGGGTGTCGTAAATAAGCTGCGCTTTTCCGCCGAAAAGACTCAGGCGATGGTAGTCACGCGCAAGCTTAAGTACGACACTCCGGTTGTGCAGCTGGGCGGGGTTGACATTTCGATGGTGAACGAGCTCAAGATCCTCGGGTCATCGTCGACAGTAAACTAACCTTTAACAGTCACGTTGCCTACGCTTGTCGTAAGGCAACGGACCTGTATAGGAAACTGTCGACGATGGCTCGGTGGAATGGGGCTTGTGCTCGGAGATCATCAGGACGATATATTTCGCGGTCGTCGAACCGACGATCCTGTACGGCGCGAGCTCCTGGGCGAAGGCCGCCGAAAAGATCTCTGTGCAAAGTCCTTTGCTACCGTCCAGAGGGGATTTGCACAGAAGATTGCTAGGTCACATCGGACGGTGTCGCTCAACGCAGCGCTCACGCTGGCCGGGCTCCCCGCTTGACCTCCGGGTCTGGGAGGCGGCCCGATTGTTCGAGAGCAAACGGGGACGCCCGATCGACGAGCTGGACTCCCGCGAACTGGAGGAGCGTGTGGCCTTTACCGAGCTCCTCACCCTGCCAGTGAGCCGGACGTAGATTACGTAGTCTGGAAGGTATGCTCCCCGAACATGTAGCCCAGCTACACTTCCCGAGCATCTGATTTACACTGACGGTAGTAAGTCTGATGACGGGGTCGGGGCAGCGTACACTTATTGGCGGATGGGGTCGAGGTCCGACGAGACGGTTGAGGCTGGAGCCGATGTGCACCGTCTTTCAGGCGGAGTTGCTAGCGATAGCCAGGGCTACGGACCTGGTTGTCGAGAGGAACCTCGCCAGCGCGGCGGTGCTAAGCGACTCCCTTCTTCGCTGGACTTGATCCGGAACCCGGACACGCGCCATCCCCTCGCTACCCATATTCGGAAGAATATTAGGGAGTTGCAGGGAGGGGTAAACCCCTCCGGTTCTTTTGGGTGAAGGCTCACGTCGGGATACCCGGCAACGAGCGCGCCGACGAATTGGCCAGGCTGGCGGCCAAGTCTAGGGTCGCCCCGGCCTATGACAGGTGTCCACCTCACATGTCAAACGACGACTGAGAGAGGGCGCGGTCCGGCGCTGGAACAGTAGGTACACCGAAGGAGCCACAGCAGAGGTCACCCGCATGTTCTTCCCTGATGCATGGTGCGCTTATCGGACCATGAGGTGCCTCGACAGGACGTCTGGGTGGGCGCAAGTGCTGACGGGGCATGGAGGATTCGCGGCATATTTGTATAAGTTCAAGCTTAAAGATAGCGACTCATGTGTGTGCGACCCAGAGGTCGCAGAGACGGTGCAGCACCTCCTATTCGAGTGCCCGAGGCATGACCGTGACAGATGCGACCTGGAATTAAGTACAGGGAAAAGTTTAACCGAAACAACAATCGCTGGTATAATAGCGGATAAACACTCCAGCCGCATCTGAACGGTTCTGCCTAAAAGTGGTAAGATGGCAAATGAAAGAAATAGACAAGATAAAAGGAGGATGCTGCACAATATATGTATATTTTAACCATTCAAATTCAATTCTAATTTTATTGTAAATTTTTACCATTTTAACTATTTATTGTTTTAAATTATTAAATTCAATTTTATTTAAGAATGTAATTATTTATTCTAAATTTTAAATTATTGTAATTCAATTTTATATTTTAATTTTAAATTATCTATTTCATTTTATTGCAATGTTATTTGATATTAATCAGAATTTAAAATTTTATTGTAATTATTTTATTTTATTTTATTTTGAATTTTAATTATTTTTGTTTTATTTATTGAATTGAATTCTATTGATAATCTTGGAATGGTTTTTAGTGCGACCGAGCCATCGGCAAGGCCACAGTACAAAACAATGTAATAAATTTTAAGTAGTTTTAAGAAAATCTGTACTGTTGGGAAATAAATAATATCAAAATTCTGCCATGCAAGAAAGACCCGAGGGCAATAACACCCTGCGATGGCGGGTGCCTCTAAAAAAAAAAAAAAAAAAAAAAAAAAAAAAAAAAAAAACCTACCTAACCTAACCTAACCTAACCTAACCTAACCTAACCTAACCACCTAACCTAACCTAACCTAACCTAACCTAACCTAACCTACCTAACCTAACCTAACCTAACCTAACCTAACCTAACCTAACCTAACCTAACCAACCTAACCTACCTAACCTAACCTAACCTAACCTAACCTAACCTAACCTAACCTACCTAACCTAACCTAACCTAACCTAACCTACCTAACCTAACCTAACCTACCTAACCTAACCTAACCTAACCTACCTAACCTAACCTACCTAACCTAACCTAACCTAACTAACCTACCTAACCTAACCTAACCTAACCTAACCTAACCTAACCTAACCTAAACCTAACCTAACTAACCTAACCTAACCTAACCTAACCTAACCTAACCTAACCTAACCTACCTAACCTAACCTAACTACCTAACCTAACCTAACCTAACCTAACCTAACCTAACCTAACCTAACCTAACCTAACCTAACCTAACCTAACCTAACCTAACCTACCTACTAACCTAACCTAACTAACCTAACCTACCTAACCTAACCTAACCTAACCTAACCTAACCTAACCTACCCTAACCTAACCTAACCTAACCTAACCTAACCTAACCTAACTAACCTAACCTAACCTAACCTACCTAACCTAAAACCTAACCTAACCTAACCTAACTAACCTAACCTAACCTAACCTAACCTAACCTAAAACCTAACCTAACCTAACCTAACCTAACCTAACCTACCTAACCTAAACTAACCTAACCTAACCTAACCTAACCTAACCTAACCTAACCTAACCTAACCTACCTAACCTAAACTAACCTAACCTAACCTAACCTAACCTAACCTAACCTAACCTAACCTAACCTAACCTAACCTAACCTAACCTAACCTAACCTAACCTAACCTAACCTAACCTAACCTAACCTAACCTAACCTAACCTAACCTAACCTAACCTAACCTAACCTAACCTAACTACCTAACCTACCTAACCTAACCTAACCTACCTAACCTAACCTAACCTAACCTAACCTACCCTAACCTAACCTAACCTAACCTAACCTAACCTACCTAACCTAACCTAACCTACCTAACCTAACCTAACCTAACCTAACCTAACCTAACCTAACCTAACCTAACCTAACCTAACCTAACCTAACCTAACCTAACCTAACCTAACCTAACCTAACCTAACCTAACCTAACCTAACCTAACCTAACCTAACCTAACCTAACCTAACCTAACCTAACCTAACCAGTTGCACGCCACGCGCCGAAGCGACCGGTCACGATTTAGACGCGCTCCGCACTTAAAAATCAGTTAAAAGAGCAAAAGTAGTGGAAAAATTATAAGTGATACATCGTTGAGTGCGTCTCAGTGCCCCCTGTCGTTTAGTGCAAAAATCAGTGTGATCGGAACATTTTTGGACAAGTTATTCCCTAAAAACCGGAATTTTAAAGGTTAGAATAACTTTAAGTGCGTGCGGCGCCATTTTTAAAGCGGCGACCCACAAATTTTTTATTGTGATTGAGTGCCTATCGCCAAGGAGGACATCGCTGCAAAGTTTGGGATTTTTTCGACAAAGGGTTCCGGAGATATTGAGGTGACCCCCAAAAACCACGTGGCACGTGGTCCGTGATCCAGGCCCGCCCGGGAGACGCCACTAGTGTAGCTGGGTCGGGGGGTCCCTCCCGATTCTCCGGACACTTCGAACGTCTCGCTGCGCCAAAAATTCAAGGAGCTGGAACGCAAAATAGGTGCAGTGCAGTTTTTGGCAACCCTTTTCTAACTTTCGACCCCCATATCTCAAAAAGTAAAGCGGCGACCCCCAAATTTTATTGTTTCATTATAAAGAGCACTCAATCCCCTGTTTTTTAAAATCAAGATCGGCTTCGCGCGTGCAACACAACTAGATCTACAAATTTTTTAATTTTTAGTGTCATATAGGTCAACTACAAATTAACTTTGGCGCCTAATTTCGGCAGGTTCCTGGGGTCCTAGCCTGTTCGAATTACCATAGGTATCATTTTTTCGAGCCCCCCTTTCGATCGGAACAAAAATTTTTCTAAATTATCAAAGATTTAGGACACCCATTTTAGGTTTCAAATTACGATAAAAAACTTGACCCCTTAATTAAAAATAGTTCCCGCAGTCCGATCCCTCTGAAACTTGGTTTCGAGGTTGATCCTGCGGAAGACTACTCAGCGGGTCATTCAAAATTCAAAATTTTTCAAAAATTCGGGAAAAATCAAGGGTGGAAAATTCGGAAAATTTTTTGAAAAAAGTTTTTCCGATTTCCGGGAAAGGGCTATAGGAGGATCCGGGCGGTCCTCCTGAGTGCCCTGATACCCCTCATCAAATTTTTGGACCCGGGATCGAGGAATTATTCACATTTATTGTGAATTAAAAATTCCCGAATTCGAAATCCTTGATTATCCCGAAGTAGTTGGCCTATCCTTAGTTAAGTTTTGTGTTTGTATTGTCGACCGTCCCCCCTATTGGGGACGTTAAACTTTTTAAATTGGAATTGGCATTTATTTATCTTATTTTAATTCATTTTATCCTATTTTAAAATTTTAAAACATAAAAATTTAATTTAATTTAACACTTTTAAAACATTTTATTTATTTTAATAATTAAATTTATATATATAGACAAATTCCAATTTAAATTTTAATTTTAATTTTATCCTGAATATTTAAAATTTTTAAAATTTTAAATTTTAAAATTTTACTTTAAGTTAACTGTGATAGTCCCCTATTGGGGCGAAAAATTTGTTTTAATTTCGTGTTGTGTTGTGACCGTCCCCCCTATTGGGGACGTTAAATTGTTTTAATTAAATAAGTCTGTTTTGTGTCGTGACCGTCGCCCTATTGGGGACGTTTTAAAATTTTAATTAGCATATTAAGTTAAATCTGTGATAGTCCCCTATTGGGACGTTAAAGTGTTAAATAGATAAGTTCGTGTTTGTGTTGTGACCGTCCCCCCTATTGGGGACGTTAAATTATTTTAATTATAAGTCTGTGTTTGTG
Source organism: Danaus plexippus (assembly GCF_018135715.1). Classification (NCBI taxonomy): domain Eukaryota; kingdom Metazoa; phylum Arthropoda; class Insecta; order Lepidoptera; family Nymphalidae; genus Danaus; species Danaus plexippus. Next base: position 8,991,479 of record NC_083539.1, on the reverse strand, counting down.
TGTTGACCGTCCCCCCTATTGGGGACGTTAAAGTTTTAAATTTAATTTATAGTCATTTGACCGTCACCCCTATTGGTGACGTCATTTTAAATTAATATTTACGAAAATTTAAAACATGGCACCGCCGCAGGGCAAGAATGTAAAGACAATAACAGTCGCACACACAGACGAGAGGCCGCGAATAGCCCCGTCTAATGCACAGCCCAGTGCTCGCCCGGTGGAGACCGCAACGGGGAAGGCGAACAGGCTGTACCAGACCGCGAAGTCCCAACTGGAGCAGTCCGGGAACCTGAAGTCGTCCATCAAGGAGGCTGTCCTGGAAAGTTTATCTGAACTGTACGGGACGGTCCTCCAGGTGGACGAACGACTGCGCTCCCTGGAACTCCAGTTGGTGAGGTCGCGGCTGGAGGGGGACGAAAGCCTGAAAAATAAATTAGAAGAAAAAGATAAACAAATAAACTCACTTTTAGAAAAATTAAATTGGGGGGAAAAAATTGGGGAACTAGTCAACAATACAGAGGATATTAAGAAAATAATAAATTTCGATGTTCTAGGCAGATTCGATGAGTATCCCCCGGGTAGAGCACTGTGCGGGAATGTGAAAAAATTGGAGGGCCTGATGGAAGAGATTCAGAATGTAAGGAGGGTGATAGAGGATACGGGAGTGAAGGTGGACACGGTCGGTACGCGGGTGGGGGGTCGAGGGTAAGCTGACGGAGTACGGAGAACCGTAAGGGATACCGGAAAGGCCATTGAGACCCTCAAGCATCGGCGTCAACATACGCCGAGGCGACGGGGCTCCGAAGCCAAGGCTCAGCTTCCCCCGTGCCGCCCCACACGCGCTGATCGTGTCCTCCACCACCCCCAAGGATACGAGCGATAGCGTGATAGGGAAAGTCAGAGAGGCCCTCGATGCGCGTAGGACGGGGATTCAAATTGAAAGAGTCAGGAAAATAAGGGATGGAAAGATCGTGATCAGCTGCGGGGATCGGCCGGGCTGGAGAAGACCCAAGTCGACTCAAGTCCCAGGCTGGTCTCAAACTCGAGCCCGCGGCGAACCGAGACCCGAGAGTGATAGTCCGGAATGTGTTCGGCTACAACACTGAGGCTGACATTATAGAGTCCTTAAAATGTCAGAATCAGAAGTTGTGGCGGGACCTGGATCCGGCGCACTTGGGTCAAGGAAGTTTACCGTAGGAAGGCGCGGAACCCTCACCAGGTCCATGTGGTGTTACAGGTCTCCCCTCAGGTTTGGCGCAAGCTGACCGAGGCGGGGACCATTTACATCGACATACAGGGCCTGACTGCCGAGGACCAGTCGCCGCTGGTGCAGTGTACCCCTGCCTGGGCTATGGCCACGGCCGCAGAAACTGTAAGGAGACGGTGGACCTTTGCAGCCACTGCGGGGGGGGGCACGACCGAACGAAGTGCCCTCCCGAGTGGATGGGAGGCCCCCCGTCTGCAGGAACTGCGACCGGGCTGGGTTCCAGGAGGCGGGCCACAATGCGTTCAGCGGAGACTGCCCTATCCGGCGGAAGTGGGACGGTATCGCGCGTTCTTCGGTGAGCTACTGCTGAGGGCACCGCAGCTGTACCAGAGTGTAAGGGAAGCTTTGTGGTCTTCCAAGCCAACCTCCAGCGTGCCCGTCTGGCGACGCAGGAACTGGTCATGGACGCGCACAGGGGTGTGTTGGAGTCGCCTTAATCCAGGAACCTTACGTCGGCTCAGAGGGGAGGGTCGGTAGCTTCCGTGGCGTCAGGGTGGTGCAGAGAGAGGACGCCAGACCAAACCCGTCAAGGCGGCAGTCATGGTCTTCGTGAGGACCTGGAGTTCATGTGAACCCCCAGATAATCACTGAGAACATCGTGGCTGTCGTCCTTAAGGCGGGAGATTGACCGTAGCGGTCGTCTCTGTCTACCTTGAAGGCACGGAGGACATCGAACCCTACCTGGCGCAAGTGCGAGACTTCCTGGGGAAGGTCGGCACCAACAGGGTCCTTGTGGGCGGCGATTGGAATGCATGGAGTCCGTGTGGGGGAGCGTCGGGGAGGACGCCAGAGGCGAAACCCTTCGGGGGTTTCTTGATGACCTGGAGCTGCACGTATTGAACAAAGGAGTCGTCCCCACCTTCGATACGATCCGGGGGGCAGGAGGTACACAGTCATGTCGATGTCACCGTCTGCACCCACGGGTTGTTGAGAAGCGTCCGTGAGTGGAAAGTGGACGACTCCGTGACCAATTCGGATCACAGGACGATACGTGTAGTCCTGGGTCTCAGGGTTCCGCCGGGGGCAACGCCAGGTGGACTACCCGACGTTTCAATACCCGGAAGGCTGAATGGGTCGTTTCGCGCCGAGGAAATGCGTAATGGGTTGGCCGCGCGGGGACTAACCCCGTAGGGTATCATTCTGGTTACCAGACGAAACCAGTTGAAGAGGCGGTAACCAGGTATATAGAATGCGTGGAGGAGGCAAGTACAAGTCCATCCCTCCCCACAAACCCCCAAACCGAAAAAAAACGCTTTCCTTGGTGGAACGATGAGCTTGAAAGGATGCGCGGCGCGAAGTAAACACGAAACGCCGCCGGTTCGATGTGCGGCACCGCGTCGCAGAGAATTGTGGTTGACGAGTACCTGATCGCTAAGCGGAGTATGAACGGAGGGTTGTCAGCGCCCAAACGGAGGGATGGAAGGCATTTACCTCGATGCAAGAGCGGAGTCTATGTGGGATGGATCTACCGGGTGCTGAGAAGAGCGGCGGGTCACCGCGAGGACCAGCTCCTCGTGGAGGGCGGAGTTGTGGCAGAGCCCGGACCAGTCGGCCGCGCTGCTAGCCAGGACATTCTTCGCCGATGACGATGACGGTACAGACTCCGAAGTCCACGCCGTCATCCGAAGCCGAGCGGACCTGGTTGGCATGCGCCTACCTTATGACACCCGACGACCCCCAGATCACCAGGGGAGAGTTGGTTCGGACTCTGCGCAGCTTCAACCCTAAAAGGCGCCGGGTCAGATGGGTTCACCAGCGACATATGCTGGCACGCCATATGCGCGAGCGAACAGTTGTTCATTACCATCCTGACCGGTGTCTTGACCTGGCGTGCTTTCCGGCGCCGTGGAAGGAGGCTTCTGTCGTGGTGCTCAGGAAACCAGCGCGTTCCAGACTATGCCCGCGCAAAGTCGTACCGCCCCATTGGACTCCTTTCCATCTTGGCAAGATCTTTGAGAAAATTCTGTGTCGTCGAATCCGATGGCACGTCTTGCCCAAGTCCATGCAAGGCAGTATGGCTTCACACCGCAGCGGAGCACGGAGGATACGCTGTATGACCTGATGCCGCACGTTAGGGGTGTTCTTTCCAGAAAGAGACCGCTCTCATGGTCCTCTCGACATTGAGGAGCGTTCGACAACGCGTGGTGGCCGGCCATAAAGTGCAGATGATAGAGAAAGGTATCCCCGTAAACTTGAGGCGTCTTGTCGAGGATTACTTTCCGGGACCGAAGCGTTGCCGTGCACTACGCGGGAAGGACTGTGCGGAAGGCGCAGACCAAAGGCTGTGTCCAAGCTCTATAGGTGGACCTCTGTTTTGGAACATGCTGCTGGACCCCCTCCTGGACAGCCTGGATGGGCTGGGCGCGTACGTGCAGGCGTTCGCGGACGAGATCGTGTTGGTGTTCTCCGGGCATACTGCACTCGAGATCCAGCGGGATGCCAATGCCGCCCTGGCTGTTGCGCGGCTGGGGTGTCGTAAATAAGCTGCGCTTTTTCCGCCGAAAAGACTCAGGCGATGGTAGTCACGCGCAAGCTTAAGTACGACACTCCGGTTGTGCAGCTGGGCGGGTTGACATTTCGATGGTGAACGAGCTCAAGATCCTCGGGGTCATCGTCGACAGTAAACTACCTTTAACAGTCACGTTGCCTACGCTTGTCGTAAGGCAACGGACCTGTATAGGAACTGTCGACGATGGCTCGGGTGGAATGGGGCTTGTGCTCGGAGATCATCAGGACGATATATTTCGCGGTCGTCGAACCGACGATACTGTACGGCGCGAGCTCCTGGGCGAAGGCCGCCGAAAAGATCTCTGTGCAAAGGTCCTTTGCTACCGTCCAGAGGGGATTTGCACAGAAGATTGCTAGGTCACATCGGACGGTGTCGCTCAACGCAGCGCTCACGCTGGCCGGGCTCCTCCCGCTTGACCTCCGGGTCTGGGAGGCGGCCCGATTGTTCGAGAGCAAACGGGGACGCCCGATCGACGAGCTGGACTCCCGCGAACTGGAGGAGCGTGTGCCTTTACCGAGGCTCCTCACCCTGCCAGTGAGCCGGACGTAGATTACGTATGTCTGGAAGGTATGCTCCCCGAACATGTAGCCCAGCTACACCTTCCCGAGCATCTGATTTACACTGACGGTAGTAAGTCTGATGACGGGGTCGGGGCAGCGTACACTTATTGGCGGGATGGGGTCGAGTCCGGACGAGACGGTTGAGGCTGGAGCCGATGTGCACCGTCTTTCAGGCGGAGTTGCTAGCGATAGCCGGGCTACGGACCTGGTTGTCGAGAGGAACTTCGCCAGCGCGGCGGTGCTAAGCGATTCCCGTTCTTCGCTGGACTTGATCCGAACCCGGACACGCGCCCATCCCCTCGCTACCCATATTCGGAAGAATATTAGGGAGTTGCAGGGGAGGGGTAAAACCCTCCGGTTCTTTTGGGTGAAGGCTCACGTCGGGATACCCGGCAACGAGCGCGCCGACGAATTGGCCAGGCTAGCGGCCAAGGCTAGGGTCGCCCCGGCCTATGACAGGTGTCCAATCTCATATGTCAAACGACGACTGAGAGAGGGCGCGGTCCGGCGCTGGAACAGTAGGTACACCGAAGGAGCCACAGCGGAGGTCACCCGCATGTTCTTCCCTGATGCATGGTGCGCTTATCGGACCATGAGGTGCCTCGACAGGACGTCTGGGTGGGCGCAAGTGCTGACGGGGCATGGAGGATTCGCGGCATACTTATATAAGTTTAAGCTTAAAGATAGCGACTCATGTGTGTGCGACCCAGAGGTCGCAGAGACGGTGCAGCACCTCCTATTTGAGTGCCCGAGGCATGACCGTGACAGATGCGACCTGGAATTAAGTACAGGAAAAAGTTTAACCCGAAACAACAATCGCTGTATAATAGCGGATAAACACTCCAGGCCGCATCTGGAACGGTTCTGCCTAAAAGTGGTAAAGATGGCAATGAAAGAAATAAACAAGATAAAAGGAGGATGCTGCACATATATGTATATTTAACCATTCTATTCAATTCAAATTTTATTGTAAATTTTTATCATTTTAACTATTTATTGTTTTAAATTATCCAATTTCAATTTTATTTTAAAGTGTAATTATTTATTCTAATTTTTAATTATTGTAATTCAATTTTATATTTTAATTTTAAATTATTTATTTGAATTTTATTCCAATGTCAATTTTAATCCAGTCTTTAAAATTTTATTGTAATTATTTTATTTTATTTTATTGTGAATTTTAATTATTTTATGGTTTAATTATTTATTGAATTGAATTGTTATTTATATGTGAATGGTTTTATATTGTGCGACCGAGCCATCGGCAAGGCCACAGTACAAAAATGTAATTAATTTTAAGTAGTTTTAAGAAAATCTGTACTGTGGTAAATAATAAATATTAAAATTCTTGCCATGCAGAAAGACCCGAGGGCAATAACCCTGCGATGGCGGGTAAAAAAAAAAAAAAAAAAAAAAAAAAAAAAAAAAAAACCTAACCTAACCTAACCTAACCTAACCTAACCTAACCTAACCTAACCTAACCTAACCTAACCTAACCTAACCTAACCTACCTAACCTAACCTAACCTAACTAACCTAACCTAACCTAACCTAACCTAACCTAACCTAACCTAACCTACCTAACCTAACCTAACCTAACCTAACCTAACCTAACCTAACTAACCTAACCTAACCTAACCTAACCTAAACCTAACCTAACCTAACCTACCTAACCTAACCTAACCTAACCTAACCTAACCTAACCTAACCTACCTAACCTAACCTAACCTACTAACCTAACCTAACCTAACCTAACCTAACCTAACCTAACCTAACCTAACCTAACCTAACCTAACCTAACCTAACCTAACCTAACCTAACCTAACCTAACCTAACTAACCTAACCTAACCTAACCTAACCTACCTAACCTAACCTAACTACTAACCTAACCTAACCTAACCTAACTAACCTAACCTAACCTAACTAACCTAACCTAACCTAACCTAACCTACCTAACCTAACCTAACCTAACCTAACCTACCTAACCTAACCTAACCTAACCTAACTACCTAACCTAACCTAACCTAACCTAACCTAACCTAACCTAACTAACCTAACCTAACCTAACCTACCTAACTAAACCTAACCTAACCTAACTAACCTAACCTAACCTAACCTAACCTAACCTAACCTAACCTAACCTAACCTACCTAACCTAACCTAACCTAACCTAACCTAAAAACCTAACCTAACCTAACCTAACCTAACACTAACCTAACCTAACCTAACCTACCTAACCTAACCTAACCTAACCTAACCTACCTAACTAACCTAACCTACCTAACCTAACCTAACCTAACCTAACCTAACCTAACCTAACCTAACCTACCTAACCTACCCTAACCTAACCTAACCAACCTAACCTAACCTAACCTAACCTAACCTAACCTAACCTAACCTAACCTAACCTAACCTAACCAACCTAACCTAACCTAACCTAACCTAACCTAACCTAACCTAACCTAACTAAAACCTAACCTAACCTAACCTAACCTAACCTAACCTAACCTAACCTAACCTAACCTAACCCTAACCTAACCTAACCTAACCTAACCTAACCTAACCTAACTAACCTAACCTAACCTAACCTAACCTAACTACTACCTACCTAACCTAACCTACCTAACCTAACCTAACCTAACCTAACCTAACCTAACTAACCTAACCTAACCTAACCTAACCTAACCTAACCTAACCTAACCTAACCTAACCTAACCTAACCTAACCTAACCTAACCTAACCTAACCTAACCTAACCTAACCTAACCTAACCTAACCTAACCTAACCTAACCTAACCTAACCTAACCGCCGCTGACGTGGAGAGACAGGCAAGCAAAACTCTCGAACATGTCAGGAAGTGGGGAGCTGACAATAAACTTAAATTCGCACCACAAAAAACAAACGCCGTAATTATCACTAACAAACTCAAATATGACTCCCCCAACCTCAGCATGGGCGGAGTACCCATAGAGCTGAAACAAAACATCAAATTACTAGGATTGACCATAGACAACAAACTCACATTTAACACTCATATTAGTCTCACCTGTAAAAAGGCAATAAACATCTATAAAAAGTTAGCAAAAGCAGCCAAAGTCAGTTGGGGACTACACCCGGAGGTAATTAGAACAATATATACGGCAGCAATAGAACCCATCATCCTGTATGCAGCAAGCGCGTGGGCGCCATCGGCGAACAAGCTGGGGGCGAGGAAACAGTTTGGTACAGTGCAAAGAGGTTTCGCGCAGAAGATATGTAGGGCCTACCGCACGGTCTCCCTGGACTCGGCGCTGGTGCTGGCTGGGATGCTCCCTCTTGACCTTCGTATCAGTGAGGCTGCCTCGCTATACGAGGCCAAGAAGGGGGTATCACAGTCAGTACTGGGAGACAGGGAGATTGAGCGGATGACCCCGTACACGGAAATGCCGCACCCCGCGAAGCTCATAAGTATGAAGTTCGACCACCTGGTAGACGTAAATCAATACAATGCAATAGATTTAAATACAACTAGGATATTCACAGACGGGAGTAAAATAGAAGGCAAAGTAGGAGCGGCCATAAGCATATGGACCGGACAAGTAGAGATTAAAAACATTAAATTAGCGTTACCAACTTATGCAACCGTCTACCAGGCCGAACTCCTTGCTCTGAGGCGAGCGGCAAGCGAGGTCAACAAAAGCAAGGCGGTCACGTTCGGCATCTTCTCCGACTCGATGGCGGCACTCATGACAGCCACAAATCCTACATCCCCCCACCCGTTAAGTCTAGAGTTCCGAAAGGAAATAAGCGAAAGCATGTCGAAGGGTAAAACAATAAACATATACTGGATCAAAGCACATGTAGGATTTGAAGGGAATGAGCGCGCTGATATCTTAGCCAAGGAAGCTGCCATTGGATCGAAAAGGAGGCCGGACTACGACTTGTGTCCCGTCTCATTCGTCAAGCGAGCGATCAGAGACCGCACGATTGGCGAGTGGGACGAAAGGTACAGGTCAGGCACAACCGCCACAGTCACCAAACTTTTTTACCCGAATGTCGTCGAAGCATACAGGAAGGTGAGAAAAACCGCACCCACAGCCCTCGTGACCCAGCTGATGACGGGGCATGGAGGGTTCTCAGCATATTTGGCTCGCTTCAAGTGTAAAGAGGACCCTTCGTGTACTTGTGAGCCAGGAACCGAAGAAACTGTAACCCATATAGTAGCCGAATGCCCAATTTTTGCAAAACTCCGGAGCGACACAGAACTCCAGTTGGGAGAGGCCATCAGCCCTTCCAATTTCCACAAACTTATTACCGGGGAAAACAGCGACGTTTTCCTAGACTATTGCAAGAAAATAGTGCGAATAGTTAACGAAAAGAATGTTAACAAATAAGACTTAAATTGATTATTTATTATACTTATTATGTCTTTATTACGTTTTTACTACTATGTTTACTACGTTTTTTATTATGTTTTTATTATGTTAGTTTTACTTTTACTCTTGCACTTTTATCACTTTAAGAATTTTGTCTGTATTACTTTTACCCATTGTATTTTTATATCCGTGTTAGATTAAAATATAACTTTGTAAAATTAGATATAAGGACTTTGAAATTGTTAGATTGTAAGAACTAAATATAAGAAATTGAAATGTTAGACTGTAAGAACTAGATATAAGAATTTTGAAATGTCAGATTATAATCTATAGAATAATTAGATGTAAGAAATTTTTTGTAAAAAAGAAAAACTATATTTTTCTGAAAAACTTATTTACCCGTCTAGAATATAAGTAATAGTTAGGATATTTTGTAATGGGAATCCCACCCATTGAATGAATGATGATGGATGAAAGAAGAACAGGAATGAGGAATAAAAGTGCGAGAGGAATACTTGATAGAACTGGAATGAATGAGAACTAGAACTAGATATACAATGGCACGCACCATCCGTGGCGTGAAATTAGAATTAAAAAAAAAAAAAAAAAAAAAAAAAAAAAAAAAAAAAAAAAAAAAAAAAAAAAAAAAAAAAAAAAAAAAAAAAAAAAAAAAAAAAAAAAAAAAAAAAAAAACTACCCTAACCTAACCTAACCTACCTAACCTAACCTAACCTAACCTAACCTACCTAACTAACCTAACCTAACCTAACCTAACCTAACCTACCTAACCTACCCTAACCTAACCTAACCTAACCTAACCTAACCTAACCTAACCTAACCTAACCTAACCTAACCTAACCTAACTAACCTAACCTAACCTAACCTAACCTAACCTAACCTAACCTAACCTAACCTAACCTAACCTAACCTAACCTAACCTAACCTAACCTAACCTAACCTAACCTAACCTAACCTAACCTAACCTAACCTAACCTAACCTAACCTAACCTAACCTAACCTAACCTAACCTAACCTAACCTAACCTACCCCTAACCAACCTAACCTAACTACCCTAACCTAACCTAACCTAACCTAACCTAACCTAACCTAACCTAACCTAACCTAACCTAACCTAACCTAACCTAACCTAACCTAACCTAACCTAACCTAACCGAGTTGCACGCCACGCGCCGAACCGACCGGTCACGTTTTAAACGCGCTCCGCAGTGAAAAATCGGTTTAAAGAGCAAAAATAGTGCTATAATCACAAGTGATACGTCATTGAGTGCGTTTCAGTGTCCCCAGTTGAATAGTGCAAGAATTAGTGAAATCGGATTATTTTTGACAAAGTTATTCCCGAAAAACTGGAAATATTGAGGTTAAATAAACTTTGAATGCGTGCGGCGCCATTTTTAAAGCGGCGACCCACTGATTTTTTATTGTGTGTGAGTGCTAATTAGTGAAGAGGTCATCGCTGCAAAATTTCGGATTTTTCCGGCCAGGGGTTCCGGAGATATTGAGGTGACCCCCAAAAACCACGTGGCACGTGGTCCTTGATCCAGGCACACCCGGGAGGTGCCACTAGTGTAGCTGGGTCGGGGGGTCTCTCCCGATTCTCCGGACACTTTGAACGTTGTGCTGCGCCTAAAATTCAAGGAGTTACGACGTAAAAAAGGTGCAGTGCAGTTTTTGGCAACCCCACTTAAACTTTAAACACTTATATCTTAAAAACTAAAGCGGTGACCCCCAAATTTTATTATTTCATTACATAGTGCACTCAACACTTTACTTTTTAAAATCAAGACTGGCTTCGCGCGAGCATCGCAGCAATTTTTACAAATTTTTTAATTTTGAGTGTCATATAGGTCAACTACAAAATAACTTTGGCGCCTAATTTCGGCAGGTTCCTGGGGTCCTAGCCTGTTCGAATCACTATAGGTATTATTTTTTCGAGCCCCCCTTTCGGTCTGAACAAAATTTTTTCCAAATTATCAAAGATTTAGGACACCCATTTTTGGTTTCAAATTACGATAAAAAACTTGACCCCTTAATTAAAAATAGTTCCCGCAGTCTGATCCCTCTGAAACTTGGTTTCGAGGTTGATCCTGCGGAAGACTACTCAGCGGGTCAGTCAAAATTCAAAATTTTTCAAAAATTCGGGAAAAATCAAGGGTGGAAAATTCGGAAAATTTTTTGAAAAAAGTTTTTCCGATTTCCGGGAAAGGGCCATAGGAGGATCCGGGCGGTCCTCCTGAGTACCCTGATACCCCCCACTAAATTTTTGGACCCGGGATCGAGGATTTATTCACATTTATTGTGAATTAAAAATTCCCGAATTCGAAATCCTTGATTCTCCCGCTGTAGTTGGCCTATCCTTAGTTAAGTTTGTGTTTGTATTGTCGACCGTCCCCCCTATTGGGGACGTTAAACCCCCTTTTAAATTGGAATTGTTATTTATTTTATTTTATTTATTTCATTTTATTTCATTTTATCCTAATAATTTCATTTTATTCGATTTTAAAAATTTTTAAATATTACAATTTAATTTAATTTACTTTTAAATATTTAATTAATTATTAATTTTATTTATACATATAATTCCAATTTAAAATTTTAAAAAATTTTAAGTTTTAACTTAATTATAAAATATAATCTGTGATAGTCCCCTATTGGGACGTTAATTAGTTTTAAATTTAGTTAAGTGTGTGTTGTGTCGTCGACCGTCCCCCCTATTGGGGACGTTAAAAAATTTTTTAAATTAGAATACTTTGTTAAGTGTGACTTAATTCAACCTGTCCCCTATTGGGACATAAATAATATTTTAACCTAAATAAGTGGGTTGCGTTGTTGACCGTCCCCCCTATTGGGGACGCTAAAGTTTTTAAGTTTATTTTAATTATATTGTATTTTGACCGTCACCCCTATTGGTGACGTCATTTTAAACCCATCCAATAGTCACACTCATTTTTAAACATGGCACCGCCCCAGGGCAAAAATGTGAAAACAATAATTGTCGCACACACGGAGGAAAGACCGCGAATAGCCCCGTCCAATGCACTGCCCAGTCCCCGCCCGGAGGAAACGGCCACAGTAAAGGCCAACAGGCTTTTCCAGGCTGCAAAGTCCCAGCTGGAGCAATCGGGGAATCTGAAGTCGTCCATTAAGGAGGCCGTCCTGGACAGCCTATCAGGACTTTACGGGACGGTCCTCCAGGTGGACGAACGACTGCGTTCCCTGGAGCTCAGGCTGGTGACAGCGTGCTCGGAGAAGGAAAAAAGTTTAGAGAAAAAATTAGAAGAAAAAGAAAAGGAAATAAATATATTATTAAAAAATCTGGAGTGGGGGGAAAAAATTGGCTTAGTAATTTCAAATACGGAAGATATAAAGAAAATAATAAATTATGATGTATTGGGAAAATTTGATGAATATCCCCCGGGTAGGGCACTGTGCGGGAACACAAAGAAAATAGAGGGCCTGATGGAAGAGATACAGAATGTAAGGAGGGTGATAGAGGATACGGGAGTGAAGGTGGACACGGTCGGTACGCGGGTGGGGGGGGTCGAGGGTAAGCTGACGGAGTACGGAGAAACCGTAAGGGATACCGGAAAGGCCATTGAGACCCTCAAAGCATCGGCGTCAACATACGCCGAGGCGACGAGGGCTCCGAAGCCAAAGGCTCAGCTTCCCCCGTGCCGCCCCAATCACGCGCTGATCGTGTCCTCCACCACCCCCAAGGATACGAGCGATAGCGTGATAGGGAAAGTCAGAGAGGCCCTCGATGCGCGTAGGACGGGGATCCAAATTGAAAGGGTCAGGAAAATAAGGGACGGAAAGATCGTGATCAGCTGCGGGGATCGGCCGGGGCTGGAGAAGACCCAAAGTCGACTCAAGTCCCAGGCTGGTCTCAAACTCGAGCCCGCGGCGAACCGAGACCCGAGAGTGATAGTCCGGAATGTGTTCGGCTACAACACTGAGGCTGACATTATAGAGTCCTTAAAATGTCAGAATCAGAAGTTGTGGCGGGACCTGGATCCGGCGCACTTTAGGGTCAAGGAAGTTTACCGTAGGAAGGCGCGGAACCCTCACCAGGTCCATGTGGTGTTACAGGTCTCCCCTCAGGTTTGGCGCAAGCTGACCGAGGCGGGGACCATTTACATCGACATACAGGGCCTGACTGCCGAGGACCAGTCGCCGCTGGTGCAGTGTACCCGCTGCCTGGGCTATGGCCACGGCCGCAGAAACTGTAAGGAGACGGTGGACCTTTGCAGCCACTGCGGGGGAGGGCACGACCGAACGAAGTGTCCTTCCCGAGTGGATGGGAGGCCCCCCGTCTGCAGGAACTGCGACCGGGCTGGGTTCCAGGAGGCGGGCCACAATGCATTCAGCGGAGACTGCCCTATCCGGCAGAAGTGGGATGGTATCGCGCGTTCTTCGGTGAGCTACTGCTGAGGGCACCGCAGCTGTACCAGAGTGTAAGGGAAGCTTTGTGGTCTTCCAAGCCAACCTCCAGCGTGCCCGTCTGGCGACGCAGGAACTGGTCATGGACGCGCACAGGGATGGTGTTGGGGTCGCCTTAATCCAGGAACCTTACGTCGGCTCAGAGGGGAGGGTCGGTAGCTTCCGTGGCGTCAGGGTAGTGCAGAGAGAGGACGCCAGGACCAAACCCGTCAAGGCGGCAGTCATGGTCTTCCGTGAGGACCTGGAGGTTCATGTGAACCCCCAGATAATCACTGAGAACATCGTGGCTGTCGTCCTTAAGGCGGGAGATTGGACCGTAGCGGTCGTCTCTGTCTACCTTGAAGGCACGGAGGACATCGAACCATACCTGGCGCAAGTGCGAGACTTCCTGGGGAAGGTCGGCACCAACAGGGTCCTTGTGGGCGGCGATTGGAATGCATGGAGTCCGTGGTGGGGGAGCGTCGGGGAGGACGCCAGAGGCGAAACCCTTCGGGGGTTCTTTGATGACCTGGAGCTGCACGTATTGAACAAAGGAGTCGTCCCCACCTTCGATACGATCCGGGGGGGCAGGAGGTACACGAGTCATGTCGATGTTACCGTCTGCACCCACGGGTTGTTGAGAAGCGTCCGTGAGTGGAAAGTGGACGACTCCGTGACCAATTCGGATCACAGGACGATACGTGTAGTCCTGGGTCTCAGGGTTCCGCCGGGGGGCAACGCTAGGTGGACTACCCGACGTTTCAATACCCGGAAGGCTGAATGGGGTCGTTTCGCCGAGGAAATGCGTAGTGGGTTGGCCGCGCGGGGACTAACCCCGGAGGGCATCAGTCTGGTTACCGACCGAAACCAGTTGGAAGAGGCGGTAACCAGGTATATAGAATGCGTGGAGGAGGCGAGCAACAAGTCCATCCCTCCCCACAAACCCCCCAAACCGAAAAAACGCTTTCCTTGGTGGAACGATGAGCTTGAAAGGATGCGGCGCGAAGTAAACACGAAACGCCGCCGGGTTCGATGTGCGGCACCGCGTCGCAGAGAATGTGTGGTCGACGAGTACCTGATCGCTAAGGCGGAGTATGAACGGAGGGTTGTCAGCGCCCAAACGGAGGGATGGAAGGCTTTTACCTCGATGCAAGAGCGGGGGTCTATGTGGGATGGGATCTACCGGGTGCTGAGAAGAGCGGCGGGTCACCGCGAGGACCAGCTCCTCGTGGAGGGCGGAGTTGTGCAGAGCCCGGACCAGTCGGCCGCGCTGCTAGCCAGGACATTCTTCGCCGATGACGATGACGGTACAGACTCTGAAGTCCACGCCGTCATCCGAAGCCGAGCGGACCTGGTTGGCATGCGCCTTCCTAATGACACCGACGACCCCCAGATCACCAGGGGAGAGTTGGTTCGGACTCTGCGCAGCTTCAACCCTAAAAAGGCGCCGGGTCGGGATGGGTTCACCAGCGACATATGCTGGCACGCCATATGCGCGAGCGAACAGCTGTTCATTACCATCCTGAACCGGTGTCTTGACCTGGCGTGCTTTCCAGCGCCGTGGAAGGAGGCTTCTGTCGTGGTGCTCAGGAAACCAGCGCGTCCAGACTATGCCCGCGCAAAGTCGTACCGCCCCATTGGACTCCTTTCCATCTTGGGCAAGATCTTTGAGAAAATTCTGTGTCGTCGAATCCGATGGCACGTCTTGCCCAAGTCCAATGCAAGGCAGTATGGCTTCACACCGCAGCGGAGCACGGAGGATACGCTGTATGACCTGATGCAGCACGTTAGAGGTGTTCTTTCCAGGAAAGAGACCGCTCTCATGGTCTCTCTCGACATTGAGGGAGCGTTCGACAACGCGTGGTGGCCGGCCATAAAGTGCAGAATGATAGAGAAAGGTATCCCCGTAAACTTGAGGCGTCTTGTCGAGGATTACTTCCGGGACCGAAGCGTTGCCGTGCACTACGCGGGAAGGACTGTGCGGAAGGCGCAGACCAAGGG